>NC_085138.1:221503184-221803184 GCF_035046485.1 Aedes albopictus
CCTGTACAATTTTCAGTCAACTTCTAGGAGAAAATAAAAAAAAATCTGGAGAAGTCCCTGCACAAATTTTGAAAGGAGATCCCTGATGAAATACGGGAAGAAATCGTAGGACGAGTCAAAAACCACTTATTCAGTTTTTCATGTAGCACAATAGGAAAGTGGAACCAATTCGGCAGGGCTCCTATTTTGGGCACTTTTCTGCTATAACTCTGTGTACATTGTTAGTGCGAAATACCATCCATGCCGGCCGTTTTACGATTTGGAAAATTTCAAGCGTCTAGCACAAAACTTACATTCTTTTATACGCGGACAACTATCCGGATGGCGTAGCACCGGCTAAACCGTGAGCGAAATCGCCAGAAAAAACGCCAGAACGCGGAGCAAATGTGACGAGCAGATCAAAACCTCTTTTGTTATAATTATATCAAAATTATAACAAAATGGAATATGAATTTTAGCCTCAGGATTACAAGTTTATATCAAAATTTGATACAATTTTGTAACACAAATTTTCAGATATCGAAGACTCAAAACTTAATTATAATACAATACGTTATCAAATAACATTTATAACATAACTAGCTGTCCCCGGCAAACTTTGTCTTGCCTACTGCGTTTTTGACGTTTCAAGTCCCTAGCCAAGCGCCCAAGTTCCCGTTCAAAATGTATGATAACCCGATTTTCAAAAACTCTCAATTTTCCCACGTTTTTGGCCTCATAAACCTTCCTTGGGTGAAAACTAATAGAACAAAACTTAGACGACCCAAATCGGACCATCCGTTCGCAACTTATGCATGGTCCCACGTATACCATATACGATATAGATAGATGTGGTATAATTTAGTTATAGTATTTTGAAAATACCAAGGATGTTGAACATGATTATATCACAATGAGTTATAAATATCATGTATCACGTGGGTTTCGGCTTCTCAGTCATAATTTTTTTGTCGACTACTTTGTACATATACACTACTTGTTTACATATACACATTTTTTTATATTTCCTAGTATTGTAATTATAAAATACATTTAAAAATGCATTTTTTATTTTGATAACATTAATTTGCAAATTTTGTCTAGACATGGTGAAGTCAATCGTTTCACAGTGTTTATTATGAGCAACCATCATTCGATTTATAGGCTCAAGTTTTGCGTAGTTTGTTCGATGGCGGTTATGGTTACGAAGGTATTTCGACAACTGCTCAGTGTTACTGTGGGAACACACGTGACATACAAATGTCTGCGCACAGAGCGAACACTCAGCTACCAGTAAAGCTTTAATTTTTTTGTATTTTTGAAAAGTGTAAAATTTGGCTCATTTTATCTAAACTCGGTATGTCACTTTACGATACCATCAAAAGAATTTGCAATTACAGGGAGCCTTGCCATAATGCCCATCTACTCATATTAAGTCACAAGCCAGTCGATGTCACTCATGGTGTGCAACTTATCATTCATCAGATCGTAGCTTTCATTCCACTGTAGTTCCAGTGGTATGTAGGTACAAACGGGCAGCTGATCTGATGTGTTATAACGACGACTGACGACTCCAGCGAAGGGTGGTGCTCCTAATGGCCCTGAGTAATTATTTGTTTCCTCACCGAAAAAACGCAATTAAATCTGGACCAAGCGCGTTGTTATAATCTCCTCTTCGACCTCGCCCATCATATTCCGTAGTTATTTCGTTATACAATTTAGATTATTTTCCTGTTTGTTCAATGGAGGGAAAATCGAATGAAAGCAATGTGATTTCGATTCACATCATCCACCGCACGGACTCCTCCGAATGGGATTGGCAGGTTATGACAGATTGAATTGGCCCGAGGGCGTCAATATTTGATTTCTATTTCTCACTCTCGTCGTCGCCACACCGACAGAAGTGGCACACAGAAGCAATAACTCTGCGGCACCTTGGTAGTTGGCACTGCTGTCAGAGCTGCCTGTGTGGAACAAATTCGTTAAGTGGCGCGTTACACGCTGGATTACGCCATCTTCTTTCCAACAATATTCGGTCTCATGAAGTGTGGGGAATTGAGTTTTTTTATGCTGGTAGCAGCGTTGACGCCATGCGTTGAATTGGTTGACTAGTGGTTTTGCGAAAAGCATATCAGTCGAAGGAAAATATGAAAAGTCGCATTACAATCATAGAAGTAGTCAAGTAGTAGATAGTAAAATATTTGAAATGATGTGGCTAAAACATGTTAAAACATACTGATGATCCAATTTAATCAAAACCATTAACATCTTCCGCAGATGTCATCAAATAGTTCACAAAAGCAAGTCAGCACAAATGGCGAATGGAAAAAGTTAAAAAGCCATTAGATGGATGCATTGAAAAGCTAGCACAACTATTTGCCATCAGTACAGGATAAACACGAGCACATTTGTGAACTATTTCCGACCAGTTGGTGCTTGAAAAATGTTCGATTACGAATGACTCGTTGATAATACAATGGAATAGAAGAAATGCTGCACACCTTGGTTTAGTTCAGTAAATACTCGATTTTATACAGACAGTACTTACCGGATAGAAGAGACACGACTTATAGAGCGTACAGAGCAGAAAAATGAAAGTTGGAAACATTTATGGGAATTTTCTAAAATATTATTTGAAGCGGTGAAACAGACTGGATTACGTGAAATAACATCAGTCCGAAAATTATTATCAAGATTTTCAAACGCCTCACGTTGTGGGGCAAACAGCACTAGCGTTCATAGCTTTTTCTTTTTTCTCGCTCATTCTCTTCGATAAACACAAGAAAGTGTTTGATAAAGGGGGGGGGGGCAAGGGCCCCCTCTTTTGTCTTTCTCTTTCTCGTGTTGGTTCACGAGAGTGAGTGACAAAAAAAGAAAAAGCTGCGTACGCTAGAGCCAAGCAGTGGAGAGTGTTGATAGCTTCCAACATGTTGGTGGTACCTTTCTCTCCAAATACGTACTCATGATCATTCCATTGTCTTAGGCCGAAGTGTTCCTAAATCCTGATAATAGGCTCAGTGTACCAGTTATGGCTATAGTACCTCAAATTCACCATTGTTGATTTTTAACCTTTAACGGAGCAAATCAACAAGAAATAAAATGTGAACAAAAGATCACGTTTACAAAAGTTGATTGCACTCATTCAAATTACACAATTTACTCAAATTATGATAGAAATAAATCATTGTCTTTAAAATTTCGGCTTCTTTGCACCCTATTTCGCCAAAGTGTACCAGTTATGGCTAATCCCATAAGGAATGGATGTAAATAGTGCGAAGTGGAACCGAAATATGAAAATATGTCAATAACTGGTACAGGGTTCCTATCATTGGATAGGGCACTTCAGACTTTATACATGTCGATAATTCAAATCTTCCAAATGTTCATTACAATCCTTAGTGCAAAAGAAGAGATTTATGATTTAATGGTGGCCCAAAAGCAAAGTAGGTTTCTGTGGGAATTACTTTGAAGAATTTTTAAAAAAGGTTCTCCTCGCTGTAGAGCATTACCACATGGATGAAGTCATAGGGTCAAAGTTAAATTGAATTCTTTATACTTTAATGATGAATGTTGCCGAAGACCGCTACTCGTTTCGACTTACGAAACAGAAGTTATTAATCAATATTCATCCATGAGTCATAGTATGCGTGTTACCTTCTTGCACATCTTGCAGGACATCGTGTATAAAGCTGCGCATGTGAGTGAGAATTTGTTTAATAACTTTTTACCCGATTGTCGAAGTAAGTTTCGGTCTTCGGCAACATTCATCATTAAGATCTGAAATATTCAATTCGGCGTTGACCCTATGACTTCATCCATGTGGTAATGCTCCACATCGAGCAGAACCTTTTTCGAAAATTCTCCATAGTTATTCCCATATAAACCTATTTTGCTTTTGGGCCACCATTTAATCACCACCGAAATGGCTGAAAATTTGATAGGACTCTAGTTTTGCACCAAGGATTATATTGAACATATGGGAGCTTTGAATTTTTGACATGTTTAAAGTCTGAACTGCCCTAAATTGGCACACGCCGTATTAAATACTAAAAGAAGTTTTGATTCCAATTCTGTATTTTTTCTATAAAGTATGAAAACTAAATCAATCATTTGACATATCGACGAAATTCGTTGGTCTTTTTCTTATTTTTGTAGAAATAGTTTTCCTTAGGTAGTGCGATAAGTGGTACACGCACCCTACTTGATTTGTTGTGCCGCATGTATGGGTTCGGTTCACATTTGTATCTGACCACTGTCTGCTAGCGGGACCCACAGAACAGGGGCTCCGGAACGTTGCCAATAGTCTCAAATGTGGTGGAGCCTGTTTTACAGCTAACTGTTCATCAGGTTATTGAAAAAACCGCGATATGATCAAGGATGGAAACACTCATTTGCAAAGAGTTACACCCAAGCAACCAAAAGTTCGGATTCCACTTGAAGAACGAACTCAGAAGTTCAAGTTTGGTTCAATTCCGGTTTCGTTGAACTTAATTCTCCAAAAAGTTACTCTTGTATTGTTTATGAACTTGGAAGTACATGTACAAGCTTTTGACTTCTTTTCAAAACGACATTAAAGTCGAAAAAAGGTTCAAAAAGAACTTATGTTGAACTTTAAAACAGAGTTCAATCAAATATTAACCGAACTCATGTTGAACTTTTGCGTGCCTTTAAAACTCAAAAAAAGTTCAGTCGGACATATTCCAACAACTTGGAAAGTTCCGTTTCGAACTTGTTTCGTACTTGTTTTGAACTTACTACTCAAAGTTCGGATAAATATTAACCGTACCAAAAGTGAACTTCACTTGAACTTCGGCGACAGCGGGGCCGGGGAGAAGTTCTCATTCAATTAAATCACTCGGAAAACGAGCCCAGCAGCCACAGCTTGTGTTAATTTCACAAGTACACTTTGTTCCACTATAATATTTCAACGTACTTACTTGTAATCAACGCAAAGGATCCGTATTGTGTGGCTCAAAGGCTGCCCACGCAGCGGACAACTGTTCCCCCCAGGATTCCGCCGGGGGTTTTTCGGCTGCGCACAAAAATTTTCCAGCTTTGCTGGATGTTTTCACACCCGTCTCACTTGTCGCTGCAGCGCGCCGGTAATCGACGCAATCGTAGTCACTGGAAACCAAGCTGAAAACTTATAATCTTTTCTTAAAATCGATACACTGGCTCTAATTTATTGCTTTGCACTGCGAACCACAACAAATTGAAAATGTCAAACTGTGAAGTTCACAAGAAGTTCCACGTGAACTTCTTTCGAACTTTCGACATCAAAAAGTATTCCAAGTTCAGGGAAAGTTCACACGCGAACCTGATTGAGCTCTACTATATGATATCAGCACATTGAGTAAAATCCCACAGTACCTAACAACACATACATGGAGTAGTGGTTAGGCACCGGCTTTCAACGAGGAGAACTCGAGTTCAAATCTCAGTACGTAAAAAACATCAAAATTTATTTCAAGGTATTGGTGAATTTGGATTCCACATGAACTAATGTTCCTTAATAATAAATTACTTTTGAGGACTAAACACATTTTTTTTTTCATTTTTTCGAAGCTTATTTTTAAGCTGAATAGCGTTCCTTTCAGCGACACAAGTGTACTTTTTGTGAACTCAAGTTCGGTTAATTACTTAAAAAGTGAGCTGAATAGAATGCTTTTCATCTTCCTTCGAATATCTGATTAAGCCCAAACATGCTATATTATCCGAACTTTTGGTTGCTTGGGCACTCACTTGCTATTTTCTGAGCTCATAAGAATGCTGTAAAAAAAAAACCCTAGCTAATCCACCTAGCGGTGCTGGCGCCTTTCTCTGCCTACGAAAACCCATTTCAACAAAACTCAAGTTGATGAATACAGTTTCTTACCGATTTTGGCAACACGAGGTGAATTTTATGTTGCCAAAATAGAGTGTTGCCCAAATCGGTAACAAAATTGTGATTTTACAACTTTTAAGTTTTATTTATATTATGGTCTATTCACAAGTTACTAAAAGCTCCTCTTAGGTGACGTTCATAAATTACGTCATGATTTAAAAAATTGTCATTTTTGAAAACTCAATGTATTTATGTTTTTTTAAACAGAGGTAAAGCTAAAAACATGTATTTAAGATAATTTTGCGATGAAAAAATTTTGTCAAAAATTTGTGTTGCCAAAATCGGTAAATAATTGTTGCCAAAATCGATAAAAAATGTTGCCGAAAACGGGTGTTGCCAAAATTGGTAAGAAATTGTTGCCAAAAACGGTTGTTGCCAAAATCAGGAAGAAAATGTTGCCAAAATCGGGAGTAGACAAAAACGGGTGTTGCCAAAACCGGTAAGAAACTTGGCACCAGAAATCATATCGTTAATATGACTTTTGATGTTTGAGCCTCAAAATCTTAAGAAAAAGTCGCTATATTGAATTTTTAGGGCCTAAAACTCTATTGAACAGCCACCATCTTGAATTTTGAGCTGCCATCTTGGATATACTGGTCGTAGTTTTTGGAGACATCTTCCCCATGCCAAATATACCCATATTGCATGGTTTAAACCCATATTGCCGGCGAATTCGGAGCCGCCATTCTGGATTTTAGACCGCCATTTTGGATATTTTGGTCGTCATTTCCTCATACCAAAGATGCCCATATTGCACGGTTTCAGGGCCTAAACCTCCATTAAAATGCCGCCATCTTGAATTTTGAGCTGCCCTATTGGATTTTTGACCACCATCTATTGGATTTTTGACCACCATCTTCTGGACGCCTTTTTTTGGCTCACGACCTTCCTCATACCAAATATATCCATATTGCATTGTTTTAGGGCATAAAACTACATTAAATAGCCGCCATCTTGGATATTAGACCGCCATCTTGGATATTCTGGTCGCCATTTTTGGACTCCGGACATCTTCCTCATACCAAATATACTCATGTTGCATGGTTTTAGGGCCTTAAACTCCATTAAACAACCGCCATCTTGAATGTTGAACCGCCATATTTAATTTAAGATTGCCATATTGGATATTCTGACTGTCATTTTTGGACTCCGGACATCTTCCCCATACTAATATACCCATATTGCATGGTTTTAGGGTCTTCTTCTTCTTCTGTATAGCTCGACGTTCTCACTGGAACTTGGCCTGCCTCTCTCCAACTTAGTGTTCTTTGAGCACTTCCACAGTTATTAATTGGGGGGCTTTCTTTGCCAGCCATTGCATGAATTAGTATATTGTGAGGCAAGCACAATGATACACTATGCCCAGGGAGTCGAGAAAATTTTCCCGACCGGAACGGGAATCGAACCCACCGTCTCCGGATTGGCGATCCATAGCCTTAACCACTAGGCTAACTGGAGACTGGTTTTAGGGTCATAAACTACATTAAATAGCCGCCATCTTGAATTTGGAGCCGCCATCTTGGACATTCTGGTCTTAGAAACTACAAAGCATAGCCCTGCTAAAGGTGATAATCTGTTTTTCTGTATGTTCGAGATTCCTATCGGGGTGTAAAGTAAGAGATCCTCTGTTTTATGTATTAGGTCAAATGAGGGACTCAGTGACCTTTTTAAACAAATTTGAGTTGAGCATGTCAAACTCTCTTCAGACTTCTGATTCTGATGGCTAGCTAGTTTGGCTTGAAAATTAAGTACATTTGTATGTTTTTTGTCTGAAACTCTAAAGAGAGATATTAAACTTTAAACTTAATACAAGAAATAATAAAATGATTCTGGACGTTACTAAAGAAATCGAAGTTTGTTGCCATATCCTGTTAAGCGTTATTGCATAGAAAATATTCATTAGTGTCAACCCGTAACGTGGGTAGATCACCTTGGAATGGTGCGTTACGGTGTAAGATCTACCATATCAAGTTTTGATCTTGCTATTTTCCAGCCTGGTTTATTTAAATGCAGAAACATTCCAGGATCAAGATTTGGTGTACTTTTTACACTATTTATTTATTTATTTTTTTACTCTATTTATTTTTCACTGCTAATATACCTATTTTTTCAGAGGGATGGAGGTAAATTTAACCTATATATAAAAATAACATGACATTTTTACACAACATTTTGATATGCATACTTCACATACAGAAAAATTTTCATTGAAATCGGTTAAGTATCTCTGGCTCTATAAATAAAACAGTAAAAATGTGTTCTTATTTGTGAATCCTCTTTGCACAAAATTTTTAAATTGCAGATCTAAGGATTCAACAATATCTCCGCAAATATTAAAACGATTTTGATGAAAATTTTATGGTACAATCTACATATAATGTACCATTACTGATCCAAAAATCAGCTGTTTAGGTGTACGCAGTCTAAAGTTATGAAAAAAAGTGTGTGACCAAAATTTGACTTGACTTGACAAAATTTGACAAAATTTGACCACCTAAACAAATATAACTTTGTAACGGCTGGATCAAATTGAATGAAATTTTTACACAACATTTTGATATGTATACATACAGAAAAATTTTCATTGAAATTGGTTCAGTATTTCTGGCTCTATAAAAAGAGTAAAAATGTGTTCTTATTTTTTAATCCTCTTTGTACAAAATTTTAAAATATCAGTTTTCAGGATTCACAATATCTCCGCAAATACTAAATCGATTTTGATGAAAATATTATGGTTAAGCTACATATAATGTACCAAAAATCGTTTTGGTGTACGCAGTCTCAAGTTATGAAACAAATTGTGTGACCAAATTTTGACCGTATCACCCTTAACTTGCCATCTGCATTACAGTGAAATAATTTTCAATGGCATTTTTGTGATTTAGAACAAGAACACTGCTTTTGAATAATTGAGGATTGCTGATGACTGAATGATGGTTATTTGAGCCTTAACAAACTTTCTTCCTGTGACAACCGTGGAGATGCGGAGGTACACACGGTCTCTAGTAGCTACGGATGTCATACTAACATACCTTCGCTTTCCCGATGACTGTAAGGACGTGGCCGGCGCCGGTACTGGCAATATAAAGTTTTGAACCTTCAAAATTGCACAACAAGGATGGAAAGCTACACTCAGGCCCCATTCTTTTGGATCCCTGTATTGACTGTTCTGGCCTGTAACGGAGTAGTAATTATGAATTGTACGGTCATCTCATGCTCATGCTCATGCTCAGAAAATATCCATTTGTGACAAATGATGCTACATTTCAGTACTTATGTTACTGCGTGGTTACGTTGTCATAGAGTTGCTACAAAGTATGTTGATTAACAGTTACTGTTCAACTACTCCAATGAGCTCACCACTATGTAATCTCTTCTAATTATATTCTAATTGTAAGTCAATCGGTCTCACATATGCGATATCTTTCTTCCATATGTTACTGATCATGTTTCTCTGTGGCCGAAATGAAACGGTTGTGTGACATTTGTTCAAGTTCTTTTTTTTACGATGCTGTTACTTGGGGACCCTTACTCTATTCAGCAAACTTTAAGATAAGACTACAAAGTATAAGTCGTTCATACACTGATTCTTGATAGCATGCTTCTGAGCTGAGAAGTGAATTTAATTGGGAATCTTAATGCAAAACACGCTGTGTACCGGAAAACAACTCTTTTTATAAGAATCTGACCTACCGGAATAACTCCGACCGCAGGGACCATTCCGACGAACTCTGTCTACTTTTACAAACTAGACATACAGGGGATGGCCAAAATGTTTGGGATAGGCAACTTTTTTTTTCTCTCACAAAAAAGTTCAACAAGCTCTAACTCTTCATATAGCGCATCAAAAAATCTCAAAATTTGACTGTTTGTCAACCTATTATGTGTGCATCATTGGTACAAATTTGAGCTCGATTTTTTTAAATTTCGCAAAGCTGGAACTGTTCGGGTAAAACACTATTTTCCAGACAACTAATTTGTGAGCCGTCATATCTCGGAAACTAGTGTACCGAATTGAATGAAATTTTTAACGTACACTAAAAATATGTAAATGCTTCACAAACTATTAAAACATATGTACTTTTTAAACGTTGAAAAAATTAACTTGGATTGACACTTTTCGATTTTTTCTTGAAAAAATGTAATTTTTTTACAACAATGTCAATAAATTTTAGTGTTGATATTCAAAGATTTTCCACTTCTGTTCTCAAGTTATCACTAATCAGATATATTTAAGCCTATTTAGATTAAAGGAAGAACACATTTAGTAATTTTTGTGTGGTATTGTAAATTTGACTTATTTACCTCTATATGGGTAAAAATTTCAATCCGGTATAACTTAATTCGCCGTGAGAAAATATTACATTTTAAAACGTCGTATTAAGTATCAATATATTTTTAATAAACGTTAAAAAATTCATTCAATTCGGTTAACTGGTTTCCGAGATATGACAGCTCAAAAATTAGTTGTTTAAATAATAATGTTTTACCCGAACGGTTCTAACTTCGCGAAAAATTAATCAATTGAACCCAAATTTGTACCAATGATGCACATATAGTAGGTTGACAAACAGTCAAAATTTGAGATTTTTTGATGCACTCTATGTAAAGTTACAGCATGTTGAATTTTTTCGTGGGAGAAAAAAAGTTGCTTATCCCAAACATTTTGGCCATCCTCTGTATGTAAAACAATACTTAAAACAAAAAATGAAATTCGTTAAATATTCGCTGAACGGCGAGATTTTCATCTCGTTTACGCTGACTCAGGCCAATACGGCCTGCGGCCAACATGTGATTTATATCCCAATGTAGTGAGAGCTGACTCCGTGCCTTTTTGACACGGCCTTATAAAGGGTTAAAGGAACTTCAGGAGGGTTTAGGATGTGTTTCCGGTGGTCTCAATAATAAGGGCTTCAGAGAGGTTTCAAAGCGTTCCTGGGAATTTAAAGGCACTTCAGGGTTGCTTATGATGATGATGATGATTGTGTACCCACCATCAGCGCAAGGATTACCTATGGCTGCAGATTCATACCGGAACGGAATGATCTACCTGATGGTTTGTTGTAGCAGGGTAAGCTAAATTCACTGGATACCTTCGGAATACAACATGATGATTGTTTTCTCGTGACAAAGTCTGGCCACCCCACGAACATTTGTGCGGAAACCAGTTTATTTAGCTTCCTTAGGCTACCCCCCCCTCCACCCAAAATCCCCATGTATATGGCATGTTCAAATATAAAAGGGAATAACAAGGAATGAACTCACCGGATAATCCTATTCAGCTGGCTTTCTGTGTTTGTTTTCGGTGCAGTATTTGTTTAGAATGCCCTACAAACCATATTGCATGTTCACTCGTTCACACCACTCGTTGCGTCTCTGGTTGTCCAACAACTGACACACCGAAAAAACGAATCGAAAGACAACTTGGATGCATTAGCTCGGATGAATCTTTTTTCCCCAAAATGTCAGCGGAATTTATTTCCAACACACGCGAAAACACGATCTGGCGAAACAAAAACAATCACTCGAATACTTCAGGGTTGCTTATGCCCATAAACTAAGTAGACTGTTAGGGGGTGGGGTTATAATATGGCCAAAAATCAGTCTATAAAACTACACAGCACTGATGGGATCCCGGAGTATTCAAGGGGTTTCAGGGACTTTCAGAAATCAGAACGGCTTTAAAATGAGCTTACGGGTGTTTTAGTGGCTTTCAGGGGCCTCAGGAGAGTTTGATAAAAGTTTGTGCGGTCCTCAGAGACGTTTCACAGAGATTTTAAGGCGTTTGGAGCGATTTCAATCGAGCTTTGGAGGGCTTTTTGGGGTCAATTTCAGGTGGCTTTCAGACGATTCAGGCGATTTTAGACCGCTTTGACGCGTTTCAGAGCATTTCTGGGTAGTTATTGGGGTTTCAGGCGGAAATTGATAAAACATTAATGTAAGAACCTATTAAATTATTAGTTACTCATGCACATAGGACCATCCATGCTGCTACTGTTCTTGGAGATCCTGCAGTCATTGAATTCACCACTTGACCGAACATAGTTGCATGAGGCTGTTGGAGTAAAGTTAAATCGATCAACAGTGCTTCAAATGGGCACTCGTTATGCTTGTACGTCATTGGTTGTACTAAAGAGAGTTCTAGGATAACGTAAAAAGTTCAATATGTTTTCCATGCATCCCATCTCATTTATACCTTATCCTTAACATCAGCTTAAGTCACTTATTTGTTTTTAATACGATCGAATTCCATACAGACAGTTTTACCTTAATTAAGGGTACCTAAATTTAATTTATCTAAATGGATTCTATCTAATTGAGATTTGAGTGCACGTGGCTCTATTCAGTTTATCCATAACCTTACATAATAGGTAGACAAAAAAAATCTAATTGTTTGAGAATTTAAAATTATTGGCCTAATTTTGTAATCCTA
This sequence comes from Aedes albopictus, assembly GCF_035046485.1. NCBI lineage: Eukaryota > Metazoa > Arthropoda > Insecta > Diptera > Culicidae > Aedes > Aedes albopictus. Next base: position 221,515,481 of record NC_085138.1, read on the forward strand.
AATAAGGATTTCGAATTGCTTACCAATTACCAGTTTTCACGCTTGAGTATAAATTACAGACAAGGCTTCTTTGTTGCAAGTAAAAACTCACTTTGATGCATGCATCACTTATGCTCGACCTTTTGGGACCATTCTAGTTACATTGAGTGCTCCGAACATTATCAATGGAGCATCAAATTATCTCCTTTTCCCTTTATCGCAGGAAACATTTGGAAGAATTCAAATTATTGTAATTTTCCCGTTTTCTTTTTATCACAGCAATTTGAATGGAAATAAATTTTCTCTCGGTAGATTTGCAAATATTCATAGCACTGATTTTTCCCGCAATTTATATTCTTCTGGTTTCGATTTTCCTGCTCCTTGTCCTTCCTCTGCTGTGGCTCCGGCTGTCGATGATACGAGCGGTTGCGCTTGGGATCCAACCAGACAAATTTATTCATCAGTTATAAATTTATCATTATTGTCAACATCATCGTTATTATCATCATCATCATTTTCCTTGTCGCAACTAATGGCCCTTTTGAGTGAGCCCGAGCGAGTTGGAACGGAACGAGAGTAGATTTCCATCTTGAGGAGGGATTTGTGCTGAATAGGTGAATATCGTTATTTAGCACTATGCGCGTGGGATGGCAACCAGGCGGAGAATCGGGGGATCTGATCCTAAGTGAGAAAGAGATATCCTTCCCCTCCGACTGGACCGTGGTTCTTGCTGAAGGTGGAGATTTATCCGAGGATTAACAATGTGACCGTGGCTTGGGAATGAATGGGAAATAAAATTGAAAATTTTCTCTATTGAATGATTTTTTGATGACTCTGATTATTATACACTTCAAGGAAATATCGGCGGAAACGCGTGATGAGGGAAGATTTTTGCATGAAAGTGCTGATTGTGGATGAATGCAGTTTTTAACGTTTATATTTCTGCGATGAGATATTTTTGTACCTGCCATCTGGGTTTTCCATACGATATATAAGAAAGCTTTGCTGACTATGCACATCTTGCTATACTACAGTGATAGATATTCGTTAAGGTGAAACGGAACGCCGTGTTATTTTTCCTATCTTGCCTCTCTTTCTAACAATTTGCCTCGCGATTTTGAAGATGGTAATCTTGAGTTCTATCGGACTAAAGATGCTGAAAACCAATCAGCATGCATATGCAAGTGAGCATACACAATGTTTTTGTTGCAAAATATGAAGTAGAATCGGAGATTACCATCTTATTAGCAGCAGAGCAATGGCGGATATTTCCTCGACCTTAAGCCAAGGCCCGAAAAAGAATCAGGAAACCCATAGAAAAGTGTTTACGATAAAATTTGTTGCCTGTTCACTCAAAAAATGATTTTCGATAGTATGCTCGGAGGGTCAAGTCACACATACCAATCAACTCAGTTCGAAGAATTGAGGTGATGTCTGTATTAGAGTGGGTCATCGTTTATATGGAAAAATGAAAAATTCAATGGTATCTCATCAGATCAAAGTTTTTATGATACCATTTCAGGACCCAAATAAGTGTGCAAAATTTGAGCACGATCGGTTATGTCTACGTTTTGCGCATCGCGTTTGAAGTTTGTATGGGGTTTTACATGGGAAAACACACTTTTTTGCATTTCTCTCATAACAAGCTCGAATTTTTCTAAAACCATGTAACCGATAAAGTGAAAACATAGCCTAGGGTGTCCTGAAAAACTTTGTCGAAGACCGCGAAGTGATCTGATGCTTATGAAAAAAGGTATAGCGTTGACATTGCTTGGCGAAACAGTATGATTTTTTTGCTATTGTTATTCCTTTACATGTTAAAACATAAACACATACATGCGGTTCGTTGGTTATAACTATTTTCACAAGCATCGGATCGCTTTGCGGTCTTCGACAAAGTTTTTCAGAACATCCTAGGCTGTCATTTTATAGTATCGGTTAAAAAGTTTCAGACCAACTTTTTCAATTTATGGCAAAAATGCAAAAAAGTATGTTTTCCCATACAAAATCCCATACAAATTTCAATTGCAATGCGCAAAGTGTAGGCGCAACCGATCGTGCTCAAATTTTGCACAGATACTCAGGACCCGAAACGGAACCAAAAAAGCTTTGATCTGAGAAAACGGCTCCGATGACCCACACTAGTCTGTATGTGTGTGAGATTTTAGCACGAAACGAACGGGAACTTTATTGCATTGTTTGCTATTTGTATAAAATTTTATTATCATACAAAGTTATACAATTATGCCCATCAACTATGATTTCAAATAGTTCAAAAGCTGCTGTAACCAATACGAATGGTCGTACCTTTTGTGTACAGAGTACTATGGTCTGTTTTGAATGTATTGCTCTACGTTTAACGATTTCACCTTTCAACAAAGTCTAAAAGTGCTCTTTCCACTTTGGGTGCCTGTACCAATTGTCGCACTACATAAGAAAAACAAAAACAAGAAAAAGATCGACGAATCACGTCGATATATCAAATAATTGATTAGTTTCCATACTTCACAGGAAAAATATAGAAACAGAGCAAACACTACTTTTAGTATTTATTACGGAATGTGTCAATGATAGGAACCCCGTACCAGTTATGGACACATTTTCTAATTTCCGTTCCACTTTGCACTATTTACATGCATTCTTTATGGGATTAACCATAACTGGTACAATATGGCGTAATAGTGAGCAAGAAAGCCGAAATTTTAAGGAAGATGATTTTTTTTTCTATTAGAATGTGTGCAAAATGTGAAGTTTGAATGAGTACAACCATCTTTTGTGAACGTGATCTTTTGTTCACAAATTTTTTACTTGTTGATTTACATCGTTAAATCAACTATGGCAAATTTGAGATACTGTAGCCTTGATCAATCGTATCAGTTTATCCGGGAATCCGTATTCGTTCATATTCTGCCATAGCTGTTCTCGATCGATTGTATCATACGCCGATTTGAAATCGATGAACAAGTGATGTGTGGGCACGTTGTATTCGCGGCATTTCTGCAACACCTGGCGGATGGCGAACATCTGGTCCGTTGTAGCGCGTTCACCCATAAATCCAGCCTGATATTGCCCCACGAACTCTCTTGCAATCGGTGATAGACGGCGGCATAAAATTTGAGGGAGTATCTTGTAGGCAGCGCTAGTAGTGTGATCGCGCGGTAGTTCCCGCAATCCAACTTGCCGCCCTTTTTGTAGATGGGACACACAATACCTTCCATCCATTCCTCCGGTAATACTTCCTCCTCCCAAATCTTGGTAATGACCCAGTGTAGTGCTCTCACCAGTGTTTCTCCACCGTATTTTAGAAGCTCACTTGGTAGTTGACCTGCTCCAGCGGCTTTGTTGTTTTTCAACCGGTCAACCTCCTCAATCTCTTGGCGGTCAGGGGCCGGAAGACTTTCGTCCTGTGCACATACTTCAAGATCTATTACCACGCCACTTTCAGTCTTGCAACGTCGCCATTGAGGTGCTCATCGTAATGCTGCCGCCACCTCTCGACCACCTCACGCTCACTCGTGAGAATATTCCCGTGATTATCTCGGCACATGTCGGCTTGTGGCACAAAGCCTCTGCGCGAGCGGTTCAGCTTCTCGTAGAATTTTCATGTGTCCTTAGCGCGGTACAGCTCTTCCATCGCTTCGCGATCTCGTTCTTCCTGCTGGCGCTTCTTCATCCGGCAGACTGAGTTCTGCCTGTTCCGCGCCTGTCTGTAACGTGCCTCATTCGCTCTCGTACGGTGTAGCATTCTCGCCCATGCTGCATTCTTCTCGTTTTTCAACTGTTCACATTCGCCTTCGTACTAGTCGTTTCTGTGATTCGGAGTCGCAAAGCCTAGTGCTGTAGCCGAGGTACTACCTATGGCGGGTCGGATGCCCCTCCAGCCATCTTCAAGTGTAGCTACGCCAAGCTGCTCTTCCGTTGATAGGGCCACTGCTAACTGCTGCGCGTAGTCTTGAGCCACTTCTACGTTACGAAGTTGCTCGATGTTGAGCCGCGGCGTTCGACTTCGACGCGTGGTGATAACTGTCGAAAGTTTTGAGCGCATGCATACAGCGACTAAGTAGTGATCCGAATCTATATTCGCACAGCGGTATGTGCGGACGTTGATTATATCCGAGAAAAATTTACCGTCAATTAGAACGTGATCGATTTGGTTTTCTGTTTGATGGTTGGGTGATCTCCAGAAGGCTTTGTGGATATCTTTGCGGGGGAAGAAGGTGCTTCGGACTACCATACCACGGGAGGCTGCAAAGTTTACGCATCGCTGGCCGTTATCATTCGATACGGCGTGCATGCTGTTTCGCCGATTGCCGGTCTGTACATTTCCTCCCTTCCTACCTGCGCGTTCATGTCGCCGACAACGATTTTCACGTCACGTGGCGAGCAACCATCGTATGTTTGCTCTAACTACGCGTAGAACGCTTCTTTCTCGTCATCGGGTCTCCCTTCGTGTGGGCAGTGGACGTTGATGATGATGTAGTTGAAGAAACGGCCCTTAACTCTCAACATGCACATCCTTGCGTTGATCGGCTGCCACCCGATCACACGTTGTCGTATCTTGCCCAACAATATAAATCCTGTTCCCAGTTCATTGGTGGTGCCACAGCTTTGGTAAAAGGTAGCCGCTCGATGCCCGCTTTTCCACACTTTCTGTCCAGTCCAACAAAGTTCCTGCAACGCCACGATGTCGAAGTTGCGGGGATGTAGTTCGTCGTAGATTATCCTGTCACATCCTGCGAAACCTAGTGACTTGTAATTCCATGTTCCAAGTTTCCAATCGTAGTCGTTATTTCGTCGCGTGGGTCTTTGCCGATTGTATCGAGTCGTATTTTCTCCTATGTTATTCGCAATGGGGATTTTTACGGGTGGCTTATTGGACCTACGCCAACAGTCATGTCTCGCAGGAGGGCCTTCGTGCCAGTTCTGTTTAACGTCCCAACCAACACTGGGACGACCACGCTGATGGGATCTAGCCTGGGCGTGGTGCAGCGTTTCTTACTAAGCCGCTGGATGCCAGAACAGACGCTGTTTGAGCCGCACCTCCTTGGTAAACAGACGCTCGGATCGTACCTCCTCAATCTAGCTGAAGTCAGAAGGACAACAGTGCCCAGGCTGCACTACCAGCTAAGCCCACAACTCTTAGCTGGCGGTCTTTGTCATCGCTTGACCCGTGGAAGCATAAGGTAGGAACTTGTGAGGACCAGAGCTATATTGGACGCTCTTCTTATCGACTCACCGTTTTGCAGCCTAACTCGAGAATACTTAATCAATTATTACTATTCGAGAATACTTAATCAATTATTACAAAATCGAAACTATTTAATGATAGATCTTTAGCAGAGTTGCAGTGTTCGAAAATCGCAATGCAAGTCTTAAAAATCTCTAAACTCGTGGTGTACAATGTTTATCCTATTATTCTCAAGTTGGGACAAACTTATGTCGCATTGGGTGGATTGTCGCAACAAATACAGGTTGCGACATTGTCATTATTGTTGCGCGATGGTTGAATTTTGATTCACTGGCCACACGATATACACATGCAAAATGGTCTTTGATTGAATTAATAACAACTGTATAAATGCACTAAGAACAGTAAGCTGAGAAGGAGGATTTGTTCCAGTAAGGACGTCTCACCAAGACCCTCCAAATCCGCCCTGTACACCTCTTCGAACCAATCGCTACTTCGAGATACTGTGAGTATGGAAGCAGCGACGTTCGGTTGCTTCAGTCGCTCTAGATCGAACTGAGATTGCCACCGGTACCCTACATTGTTGATATTGTTGATGGCGGAGAGGTTTTGGTGCGGTTTGCTCATCGCCAAGTGGTCAGAGTCGATGTTAGCGCCACGATAGGTCCCGACGTCGATAATATCGGAGTAGTGACGTTCATCGTTCAGAACGTGGTCGAGTTGTGATACCGTTTGATCTAATTATATCCACGTGTAATGATAAAGATGCCGCACCAGTGCACAGACTCAAATATTGGACCGAAAAGAAACCATGGCCTATAACTTATACACTGAGCCTAGAAGTTGTGGCTTCGTGGTCGTGCGGCTAGTGTCACCAAGCATTTAGTCGCATCTTGCTGAGGAGCGTGGGTTCCTTTCCCGCCGTAGCTGTCAGGAAAAGTTTTCGACTGTGCCACTGGGCGTTGCGCGCTGCATGCTAGTCCGTTGTCTAGTGTCGTGCTTCCTTCAGATGAAGATATGACAAAGCCACACCTCGAATTTTAAGAGCACAAATCTGAAGAACCAAATGTCGGTTTGCTCTAAAAAGTTGATCGATTGATTACCTGCTGGTGGTGACCAATCGATCAACTTGTTACCGTTGAGAAACGCTAACTTTGTTTATTAGTTCTTAAGATTAAATTTGTTAGTACTTGTTGATATAGTTAGAGTAAATTGATATTCTGTTATTTGTATCTTGTTAGTAAATTATATTGTGTGTTAGTAAATGTTATAGAACCAAGCATACGGGGCAGAATGGACACCCCATGTGGCAATATGGACACTATGATACTTTTACGAATTTCGTACAATATTTACGTCTATAACGTTATTTCATTACAAAACAACTACTATGGATGAATAATACGCCGAAGTGGTTCATTTTTGTTCAGTTAATTAAATTCAGGCTGTTTTTGGATAAAGCTTTGTTTTTGTCGGCATGTACAGCTGTGCATAGAACAACTATTTTCCACTGTTGTCGTTTTTTGACCAATTTGTTTCACCCTATGTCAATTATAGTGAACTTTTAACCGAAAATATACTGAAATCGAAGAATTTGGTTGGTTTGTAATTTAGGTTATATTTTTCCCTTGGCGCTTCTCTCAAAAAGGTGAGTCCATTTTGCCCCGGTAGCAGAAGATATTTTCAAACTAGATTTTTGATATCAAAAAGAAGAAAATATAAACATGTTAATCATGTTGATCATTTGTTTTGGTTTTTGGATTTGATGTAACAGGATAATGTCAAGAATGCAACTTTCTGTATTTGACAGTTCAGGAGCATATTACACCAAAACTACCATGTAACATTAATGTAGCTTCTGCAAAATTAAGGTTGCATAGCGATGTCTTAGCAACCAAGATGTATACTGCAAATATAGAATAGTTACGAGTAGTCTGAAGTGAAACGCCTATGCAATCTTTGTCATTTTTCTAAAATATTCCGTAAGTTACAATAGGACGCAATCAGTGAAGTACTAGATTGAAAGTAGTGAGCTGGATTTTTGTATGGTGAGATGATCAATTCTCCATTTCTGCTATGAAATGGTGCAAACAGCGTGGGTTATATGATTTATTGGCTAATTCGATGCTGTTTGAGCAAAAGTTTGGATAACTGTGTTGCTGTATTATTTTTTCTCAATTTCGAATGTTTCTTTCCTGAAACTACGTTTTAAATAAATGGACTATATTCTCCATTCATTCAAAGTTCAAAAGAGTTTGCATATTTCAAAATATTAAGGATTTCCATTCTGCCCCGGGTGTCCATACTGCCCCGCCTACCCCTAACAAACTTTTCAGCGCAAACTGACATTCACTTCTTCAAATTTGTGCTCTTTAAAATTCAAGGTGTAGCTTCGTCATATCTTCACTTTCACAAAGCAAATAGCTCACTGTAAGCATCAATCGTTTCCATATTTTTTTTAAAGTTACCATAGTGTAACCTGTTAGCAAGTTACCGTCAAGGCTACTGCAGCTGACGAGAAACGGTCCTGTTTTTTCCGCATGCCATTAACAGTTTGGTAAAATTTCTGCATATTATTTTATTCCATATTGTTTTGCTCTTCAATAATGAAATAGAAATATACAGACTTCTTTTTAATAACTTGAAAGTTTCTACAATGTTTAAAAGAAAAATGGTACATAAAATAATCCATTTTCAATTTGAAATAAATATCAAATTAATCAAAAAATAACATTTTAAAGCATGTGACAAAAAAAAAGTTCACCGTAGGTATACCCACTTCCTAGTCAGTTTTTCAATGCTGCTTCTGTTCGAGTACTCAAACGCCTATATTTCAAATGGACCGTCATGTTTTTTTTTCTTCTTTTTAGCCTGAAAAAGATTCCAAATCTCCAAACTACCTTTTGTCTATTCAAGTGGTCTGCAACAAGATTGAAATCTTATCCTTTTATTTATATCCGTAAAACTTTGGCCAAAGAACATATTAAATCGGTAAGAAGCGAAACATTTATCGGCTGTGAATTCACACCGCCTAGCGACATAACCACCATAACAAGAGCATCAGGCAGATGTTTCACACCTAGTTTTCCTTTGTGCGAGCCAAAAAGGTGCAGTGGCAAAGAGAATTTCTCGCCAGAATAATGCTCATCATCACCGTCATGATGGTTATAATTGACGTGAAGAGGAGGTTTTTGTGCTACTCCTCTATTCACTGCGAATGGAAGGTAGGTAGCTCTCCGCTTTTGACACGTTATTGGGTTTGTTTGAGTTTTTATTGATTGTATCTTGGCGAGAAAATCAGCAATTTAATTCATTTCACCGACAGCAGGTAAACAAACCTAAGGGTGCATAAATTATGATCCAGATATGATTGGAGCCGGGCCTTCTTTTTGATGGCGGTGGCCATATTTATGTGTGTGTTACGTCATTTTGTTACCCTCGTTTTGTTGTAGGTTCAGACATCCAGTTTTTGCATAACTGTAATTTAAAACAACTAGATTGATCGGTGGTGCGAATCCTTTTCAAATTTGGCTGTTGTTCAGATGTTCAAAGGATAAATTTTGGGTTCTTTTTCTGGACCACTTGTACGTAACATTTATCAAATCATTGCAATATCACATACATACATACATACATTGATTGGCCAAAAATACAAGTATAAACTTTTTTCAAAACATAATATTTTTTTTATTTACGAATTTTAACTAAATGCTAATTTCTTAAAATTTTATAAAATGCGTTAATACTATAAAATTTAATTATAATCATTGAGACAATCATTACAATTTATTGGTGCCTCCAAATTGTATACATCAAAATGCAGTGGAATACATGAGACCGCGCATATCTCGTGAAAACACTTCAATACTGCTCATTTCTTACAGTTCAATTCTCATTTTTCACTGGTGACTCCCCAGCACTCTCACTGTTCACTCTTCCCTCTAAATTTTTCACTTCACATTACTCATTTCATGTTCTTCTCTTCACACTCCTCATTCCTCTCTTTTCAGTGTTCACTGCCCACTATAGACACTATAGATTCCATAGACTCGCGGAGGCGAAGACAACTGTAGCCAAACGAACTGTCAGTTCGTGTAGCCAAACGAGCATGACGTCACGATTCCAATAAGGACAGTGGATTGCGTGACGTCATATTCGCTCGGTACACTCTAAATTCACGGCAAAATACACTAAAATCGTATTGCTCAACCATGTCTCCGCGAGTCTATGGAATCTATAGTGTCTATACTGCCCACAGGTCAGTTAGGACTACTCACTCGTAACTCCTTACTTCTTCGAACTTCTCGTTCTTCATTTTCAGTTTCCCATTTCTCACTGCTTACTTCTTGCTTCTGAGGCTTTAGAGCTCACTTCTCACTTCTCACTCCCCATTGATTCACATTCCTCACTCCTTAGTATCCACTTTTCTATGCTCAAATCTCATATTACTTTTCACTCAATCTTCAGCTCTAACTCTTAACTGCTCATTGAATGAATATCTGATGCTTGCTGACAAAATTAATGATGCCGTTTAAACATGGGTACACTTTTATGGATTTATCCACAAATAATCAACGTTGAAAGCTGTTCTTATTGGTGCGTCGTTTCGCATGCTTAGACTTTTTTGAAGCCGCGAACAGAACTAAATCAATTTAACCTTTCAGGACGTGTGGCTGTTTGATCCTGAAGCTGCACTGCGTTCGCGCTGAGGTTTTTTGGAGGTGTTATACTTTTACAACGGGGGGCGCCCTGGAGGGTTTAAACAAATCAAAATTTACGTTATTACGGCTGTCAAAGTATTAGACAAATCAGTTCCCTAGAAACCGAGCACCATTGAATACGGCTGGTGGTCTTACTGCTCTGGCCGAAACTGCTGCACAGCGTGGAGATGGTTGTGTGACAAAACGTCGAAAGACAAAACGTCGAAGGGATCCCAAATAAAAAAAAAAATATAATGCTTTTGAATAATTTTTATACACCCATTCTTTGAAACCAAACATAAATCAAATTGCTCTGTATTACTATCTCCAACCAACCATAAACTATCTATAAGACTTAAGAGGCCCATCCTAAGTTAGTCTTGGAGAACTGATTTTGAGATTCTCTTAAAACTTGTTGTACTTCCCAAGTTGTCCTGTAGGCGAATTGCTCTCTACTTATAGAACTCTTCAAGTGTACGATAAATCGATAATAAATTTGTCAGTTTTTGTTGCTGCTGCAGTTTTTATGCTGAAAGATGAATTAAATCAAAACGAATAAAACTCAATGAAAATTATGCATTATTATAATCGGGATTAATTTATAACACACAAATTGAGAATATTTCCGTAGTGTAACAAGGTTGTCAACTGCCATGCAAAATTCATCGTGTATTCAGGCCAAACATTTCAATAGGTCCTATCTGCATTTGAGAGGCTCTCTTTGTTCACTTTCTCTTTCAATTATTGCAATGTAATGGTATACTTTTCAACTATTTTTGCAGTACAAATCAAAAGACGATTGTTTGAACCATCGTTCAATGCAAAGATACAATCATAATACAAATAAACAGCTGAGATATCAACGAAAGAGAGGGAAACCAAAGAGAGCCTCTCTTCTGCAGATAGGACCTTTAGACATGTTTGGCCTGATATGGCAAGATACTACCAAAATTTGTAACGCGCTTGGATAATAATGAAATAATAAAGTATTTTAAATTATTATTCCTGATCATGAGAACATTGTTCATGAGTTTTCACAACATGGCTGCCACTGAAATTCAGGCTGGTGGTTCCGATCAGCAGTACCATAAGATCGTCTTAAATTCCGTTCAACTCAAGCAAGAGTTAAAAGCGTAACTCAAGAGTACTAGGCTTAATAATGTTCTCAATGTAGCCTGGTTGACCTTCATTAAGAACGTCTTTCATTTATTTTAACTTAAACAAGGGTAAGAAGTGTTACTCAAGTGTACTCAGGTTTATAACGTTCTGCAGGTTTATTTTTTTTCATTTTATTTACGGCACTTTACACCGAAGTGCATTCGTGCCAGTGCAGGTTTATGCTCAGCTGAACCTCTAATAAGATCAACTTAAATATGAAATGCTTTGATAAAACGATCATAACACTAAGGGTCACGCTACCAGTAAATTAGTAACTCCACTTCATACGTGATTCTTCAGTATGAAAAGTCTACACTTTTTAAATATTGTTACCGGCGGATAACATTAGTGTTGAAGAAACCCATATTTGAGTGCGGAAAAATGGGGAGATATTTGTAAATATTAAACGGTCAAATCAGATCTAGGTATACGCCTGGGTTGACCGTGAAGCGCATCGCGCATGAATGGCAAAAATAGGTGCCAAAGTATGGTGGGTGGCAACCTCCACTAAACTCCTAGGCGGAAATGACGGTACGATCGAGATACGATATCGGCGAGAGGAGATCCCCGAACGTACGAAAAGGGAGTGGAAGTTAGTTGAGAACTAGCTACGAAGGAAGAAAGATCGAAGCGTCCAAGATAATTGACCCGTCGTCCTACGATTGTGTCGCCGATAGATTTTGCTCCGTTCACTATCTCGAGTGTAAGTGGACCATCAGGGAGATTTCCCAAGCCAGCCATCTCGACGGCCCGATCGGCAAGTGCCCTGAATCGTGCTGGTCATCGGGCGACGCCGATTTGCCATTGCTAATCTACAAGCATCTGGCCGGCCGAGTCACGAGAGCTACTTTTCCGGGTCGTAGTAACCCTCATACCGTGTGGGTCAGAAACCTGCTGGTTGGTTGCAGACCTCTCAAACCAGTTGCCCAGCGCCCGGCCCTCCCGGGCCTTTTTCCTCGCGACCAAGTTGGCACACCCCGTGGACCAGTAACCACGGCCTTTCTCTGGTCGCGATCGACGTTAACCTGGCCAGCCACCACCGCTGTCGACTCGCCATTGTCCACCACTCACGCCGCCCGCTGCCAAGCGTCCGGCCATTCCGGGTCGGCTTCTTCGGGATGAAGCCGTCATCGCAACACGTGGGCCAGAAATCTCGCCGTTGTGGTTCAGCCGTTGTACACCACCCACGCAGCCAATTGCCTAGCGCCCGGCCATTCCGGGTCGGTCTCTTCGGGACGAAGCCGTCGCACCCCATGGGTCAGAAACCCCCGGCCTCATGGGTTGCCGTTCGCCGATGTCCAGATATCCGGGTCCATTTGAGCCATGGGCTCAGAAGAGGATCAGTGTCAGCTGCTCTCATGGGGGAAGAGCAACTGACGAAAGTGCCGGGCCCGGCTTAACCTCTTTTTTCCTCTTTTCGATACAAAATTTCCCATTTTATTTCTCACGCGTTCATTCCTTATTTAAATTTCGCTAATATTTCCCAATCTCATTGGTAAGTTTTTGCGTGCGCAGCTTTTTCTTTTTTCTTACTCACTTTTCTTAACAAACACGAGGAAGAGAAATATTGAAAAGGACGTACTTGCTTCCTCTTTTATCACACTCTTTCTAGTGTTTATCAAGGAGAGTGAGCGAGAAAAGAGTAGCACGCTAGTGATAAAAAGCGAGGTAGACGAATTCCTCCTCTAATTCTAAGGTATCTTAGTCTATCGTGACATTATTTCTCAGACCTAGACGAATCCTGTTATAATAAGTTCCGTCTATCAGCATGTACTTTATTTTTGACGTATTGCAATCCAAACATTCTGTGTATAATGTCCATGTCGTCCGCAAAGCATACAAATTGACTGGATTTCGTGATAATCGTATCACAGCTGTTGAACCCGGCTTGTCGAAATGTTGAGGAATAGGCATGAGAGTTCGTGTCCTTGTTTCGGCGAGATCTAATAGATTTGGATAGTTCATCCGAAACTCTTACATCCCATGAAAGCCGTTCGATACTGCCATATGCTACCTTAAAGTCGATGAACAGGTGATGCGGTTAACCATCGCCGCCAGCCGAAAGCGAGATTTTTTCAACGTGTTGTACAAAATACAACCACAGAGAACAGACATCCAAGTGCAATCTGGATTGTGTGTAAAGAATTATTTCATCGGCAACTCAAGTTAGGATTCAAATCTTTACACAAGTTCCTGAACGAAATTTATTCTAGCCTGGATGTCTGTTCTCTGTGATACAACAGCGCGATCGCTCAAGGGTTAAAGGCACGATGAAGATTTGGTTTGCTGTCGACCGGCCGTTTATGAAGCAGGCTTGAGAACTTAACATGAACTCATTCTTTTGAGTTGATCGGCGGTGGAAAATGATCTGAGATAACATTTCAAAATTATGATTCAAAATGGATATCGCTCGAAAAAAAATCTCCGGATCCCCGGACCCGGATAATCTGATAAGATTTATGATAGCGACGATGTATCGAGTGATGTGCGTAGTTCGAGTATTATAGACACTCCCCGACACACTGATATAAAAAAAAATAATAAACTAAATTTGTTCTCATTTTGGCTGAATAAGCAGGCAACATAGCAAGCATGATAACAACCAAGTATACGTGAGATATCATTCAAATAACTTATTGTGTTATTGTCAAAGGCACCATGATAACAATTTCTGTAAATCAATCAATTTCATCCAAATAAAAGCCCATTTTGTTATCATAAAGATATTTGCAACGGTCATGGATAACTAACTTCCACTGTTGTCGTAACATGAATTATCAAGTTGATAACACAAAATTGTAAAATGAGTTATGGAGCGAGCACTAGATATCAGTTTGTTAGTGGTCAGTTATTGTACTTTGCTCGGGTCTCGAGTCCCTTTGAATCTCGCAGAGGGTTACGGCAAGAAGACTCAAGTAACCATGAAGCCGTATATAGAGCATTAATTTCGCTTTATAGTGTATTATATGACATGCGACATAAAGTTGTTTTGTCGGAGAGGCACTTTTAAAGCAGGTTTAAAGTCGAAAGTGGCGCTACTATTGTGGATATAATGCTTCATAAAAAGCTCGTACCATATATAAGCTGTTAATCGATTATAGCTAACGCCAGTGTCTGCACAATTCAGCCCAATGATGTTCAATCAGCACTAGCGTGCGCAGGGTTCTTGCTTAGAGGGGGCACTACAATGATGGTGCAATATATGATCATGGTGCAAAATAGAATCATGGTGTTACACGCAATATGAATTCCCAAGAAGGAGTTTCAACATGCTGTGGTGCTAACATCGCCAAGTACTTCATATTGGGATTCTGGAGAAGGCTTCGGATGGTGATGATTTCAAGACAATGCGAAACTTTAATATGAAGTCATTAGCTCGACTCTTATAAAATTGTATTAACGTATCAAAAACTATAGAAAATATCGAAAAAATTATCAATTAAAGAAAACATAATAATGTCGTTGTGGAAGAATTTCGATCCTGAACAATTAGTGATGCTAGAATTGGAGAAGACTCCATAGATTAAGTCAGAATTCCTAGATAGAACATTTTGATCGGAATCCTTGTTGCAATCTACAAAAATTCCTCCAGGATTACTTCAAAGATTCGTGCATGAATTCCTCCAGGAATTCACTCAAAAATTCCTCCAATAATTCCTTCAGAAATTCCTCCATGAAGTATCATATATTTCTCCAGAAATTCCTCAAATAATTCCTCCAGGAATTCCTTCAGTAAATACTCCAGAAATTCCTCCAAAATTACCTCCAGGAATTCCTCCTTAAATTTCTTCTAGGAAAAATCCTCCAGGAATGTCTGCCAGAATTCCCCCAATATTTCCTTCACGGATTCCTCCAAAAAATCTTAAAGGAATTTCTAAAGAATGTCTTCCAGGAATTCCTCCTGGAATTCCTCGAGAAATTCCTCCAGGAGTACCTCCAGAAAATTATCCAGGAAATTCTCAAGGAATTTCTTCAGGCATTCCTCCAGGAAGGCCATGAATTCATGAATTATTTCAAAAAATGAATTATTTTAAAATAAAATCCTTCTAAATTTCCTGCACAAATTTCTCCAGAAATTTGTCGAGAAATAACGCCAGAAATTACTACAGGAATTTCTTCAAGAAATCTTCCAGGTATTCCTTCAGAAATTGCTCCAGGGATTTCACCAGAAAATCCTCTAGGAATTTCTGTCAGAATTTCTCTAGATAACCCAAAAAGAATGTTACATTTTTTTTTTGGAAATTCCTCCAATATGTCACCAGCGATTTGTTCCAGGAATTCCTCCATGGATTCCTCCAGAAAATCCTAAAGGATTTTTTCCACTAAATCCTCTACGAATTTCTTTAGGATTTTTTCCAGAAATTACTTCAGGAATTTCTCCAGGGATTTATTATTGAATTTCTTCAAAATTCATCAAAAACTTCTTCCAAAAATTCTTTCAGGAATTTCCTAATATATTTCTCCAGAAATTCCTGAAATAATTCCTCTGGTAAATACTCCAATAATTCCTCCAGAGATTCCTCCTGAAATTTCATCTAGGAAAAAATCTTTTAAGAATGACTCTCAGAATTCCTACAATATTTCCTCTAGGGATTCCTCCAAAAATTGATCCACGGATTCCTCAAGATAATCCTCCTAAAGGAATGTTTTACAGAACTCTACCAGGAATTCCTCCTAAAATTCCTCGAGAAGTTCCCTCGTGGATTCCTCCAGGAAATTCTCAAGGCATTTCTTCAGGAATTCCTCCGAGGATTCATCCATGAATTTCTTCAGGAATTCCTCAAAAATTCCTCCAGGAATTCTTTCAGAAATTTCTTAAGGAAGAGCGCCAGAAATTTTTCCAGGAACTTCTCCAAGGATTCCTAAAAAAATCCTCTGGGATTTTTTTTACCAGAATTCATCCAGAGAATCCTGAAGGAATGTCTCCCGGAACTCTTCCTAGAATTTTTCCAGGAATTCCTACAGCGAATCCTCATTGCATTAGTCCAAGAATTTCTCCAGAACTTTTTCTAGGAGTTTCTCAAGGAATTCCTGCAGGGATTCGTTAAAAAATTCTTCAGAAATTCTTAAAAAAAATCCTACAGGAATTCCTCCAGAAATTCCTTCAGATATTCCTCGAGGAGTTCCTTCAAAAATTTCTCCATGAAGCCTCATATATTGCTCCAGAATTTCCCCAAATAATTCTTCCAGGAATTCCTCCAGTAAATACTCCAGGAATTTCATCAGAATTACCTCCAGGAATTCCTCCAGAATTACCCCCAGGAATTTCTCCAGAGATTCCTCCTGAAATTTCTTCTAGAAAAAATCCTCTATGAATGTCTGCCAGAATTTCTTCAATATTTCCTCCAGGGATTCTTCAAGGAATTGCTCCACGGATTCCTCCACACAATCCTTACGGAATTTCTCCCGGAACTCTTCCAGGTATTCCTCCTGGAATTTCTCGAGCAATTCTTCCATGGATTCCTCCAGGAAATTCTACAGGAAATTCTCAAGGACTTCTTCAGAGATTCATTCCTTAAACAATTTATTCATGAACTTCTTCAAAAATTCATCCAGAAATACCTCCAGGAATTCTTCCAGAATATCCTCTAGGAATTTCTGTCAGAATTACTCCAGAAATCTTAAAAGAATGTCTCCCGGAACCCTTCCAAGAATTCCTTCATTGATTCCTCCAGGAGTTTCTCTTGGAATATTTCCAGGAATTCCTTCAGAAATTCCTCCATCCATGGATTCCACCAGAAATTTCTCAAGGAATTCATCCAGGGATTCCTCCAGGAAATCCTCCACATAATCCTAAATCAATTTCTCCCAGAGCTCTTCTAGGAATTCCTCCAGGGATACTTCCATGGAATCGTCATGAAATACCACCAGGGATTGCTACCGGAATTCCCACATAATGTTCTCTTAGAATTTCTGCCAGGATTTTTCCAATATTGTCTCCAGGGATTCTTCCAAAAATTCCTTGACGGATTCCTCTAGAAAATCCTAAAGGAATTTTTCCCGGATCTTTTCCGGGATCTTCTCCATGAATTCCTCCGGGATTTTTTCCAGGAATTTGTTCGGGAATTCATCCATGGGTTTCTTCAGAAATTGCTCAAAAAAAAAATCCTTCACTAATTCCTCGAGGAGTTCCTCCAGGCATTCCTCCAGAAAGCCATAAATATTTGTCCAGAAATTCCTCGAAGAATTCATCCCGGAATTTCTCTAGTTATTTCACTAAGATTTCATATACGAATTCCTTCATGAATTCTTCCAAAAAATTCTGCAGGAATTTATTTAGAAATACATCCCGGAATGCAAACATGGATTCCTCCAGGAGTTTCTCCAGAGATTCATCAAGAAAATCATCCAGGAATGTTTCGCAAAAATATCTTAAAGAATTATTTCGGGAATTCCTCCATTATTCCTACAAAAAATCCTTCGTTAATTCCATCTTGAATACCTTCGGGAATTTCTACAGAGATTGCACAAGGAATTCCTGCTCGGATTTCTCCAGAAAATCCCGAACTCTTCCAGAAATTCCTCGAGAAATTTCTTCAGGGACAGAAATTTTTTCTGGAATTTTTCAAGGAATCTCTTCAGAAATTTCTCCTAGGAAAACTATAAAAAAATCTTTATTGATTACTCCAGAAAATCATCGAAAAAATTCTTCATGGATTCCTCCAAGAATTCCTCTAGGTATTCCTACAAGAATTTATCCACGGATTTCTCCAGAAAAAAAAATTCTCCTGGAATTGTTCCAGGAATTCCTCGAAAAACTTTATCAGGTTTTCCTCCATGGATTTCGCCAGGAATTTCTCCAGGAATTGTTTCAGGAATTCCTCCAGGGATTCATCAATGAATTTCTTCAGATATTCCTCAAAAATCCCTCTAGAACTCTTTTGCTCGAGGAGTTCCTGTAATCATTCCTCCAGGAAGCCGTAAATATTTTTCCAGAATTTTTTCAAAGAATTTCTTCAGGAAATCCTCCAGAAATTCTTCTAGGAATTCCTACATTTTTTTTAAGAATTTCTCCAGAAAAACCTCTAGGGATTCTTCCAGAAGTTTCTCTAGTAATTCTCCAGGGATTCATCCTGGAATTCCTTTACGGATTCTTTCAGGAATTCCTCCTAGGATTACAGCAGAGATTTCTCCAGGAATTTTCCAAAGCTTTCTCTAGGATTTCCTCTATGAATGTCTCCAGGGGTTCCTCGAAGTATTCCTCCTGAAAATCCTCCAGAAATTCTTCCAAAGATCCTTGAAAGAATGCCTCCAGAAATTCCTCCAAGAATTTTTTCACGAAATCTTCCAAAAATTCCTTCAGGAATGCCTCCACTGATTCCTCCAAAAATTGCTCCAGAGATTTCTCCAGTAATTTCTGCAAGGATGCGTCATTGAATTCCTCGAGTAATTCTTTCACAAATTCATTCAGAAATTTTTCCAAAAAAAATCCTTCAGGAATTCCTCCAGCAATTCATCCTGGAATTCCTCCATGAATTATTTCATGGATTCCTTCATGAAATCCTTCTATTACCCCTCCAGTGTTTCATCCTGTAATTCCTTCACGGATTCCTTCCGGTATTCCTCCAGGGATTACATCAGCGATTTCTCCAGGAATTTCTCATAGCTTCCTCCAGGAATTCTTCTAGAAACTTCTCCAAATGTCCCTACAGAAATTTCTTCAGGGATTCCTGCAGAAATTCTTCCGGACATTCTTCCAGAAGTTTCTCCAGGAATTCTTATAAGGAAACTTCCAGGCATTCTTCCAAAGATTCCTTCAGAAATGCCTTCAAAGATTCCTCCAGAAATTTATCCAGGGTTTCTTCCAGGAATGCCTCCAGAGTTTACTCCAGGAAATTCTCCGGGGGTTCGTCAATAAGCCCCCGCTGGAACTCTTCCAAAAATTTGTCCAGGAGTTTTTCGAAATATTTCTCCATGAATTCATTCACGAATTCCTCTAGGGATTCCCCCAGGAAATTCTTCAAGGATTCCTTTAGAAATGCCTCTAGGGAATTCCTTCAATATTTTTTTCCAGCAATTCCTTTAGTCCTCCTGCAAATTCTACAGGAATTCCTCTGGACTCCTCTTCCAGTTTTTGAGAGCATCGTTCAAGAATTCTTTCAAGCACTTTTTTAGTAATGCCTTCAGGGATTCCTCCAGAAAGTCATTCAAAGATTCCTCCTGAAATTCTCCAGGATTTTTTTCTGGAATGCCTCCACGGATTCTTCCAGATATTTCTCGAGCTGGTAAAGTGATTCTCAAAGTGATCCACGGAATGCTGTTTTGATGCGCGAATCACAAAATGGTATATAAAATTCAAAAGTGGATTATACAATAAACACCAAGACGGTGCATAGAATTTTGAAAAGGTGTGTGATGTGAGTATGGTACATTATATACCTTAATGATCAAGGGAACGTCGAGATAGTGCATGCGTGGCAAGTAGATTTGGAGATGGTGTAAACATAAAAATTATGGTGCTGCGTAAAAATCAAATAAAGGTGCATGATGTCTGCGAACATCATGGTGGTGCATGGAATGAATGATGTCAGTATGGTGCATTAGCTTCACCATAATTCTGTTATACTCGCCATGTTTCATATTAAGGTGCACTTGCAATTCGTGCAAAGGCGCAGGAAACTCAATGCGGCACAGAAATTTTTCCAGGTACGTGGAATATTATTTTGTATGCGAAATGCCAAAATGGTGCATCAAATTCAAATGTAAACCACATCATAATGGTGCATAAGATGCCTAGATGATATAGTGAATGACAAAATGGTGCATGGAAAGCTTTGAAGAAGGCGCATGATGCTAGTACTGCATTAGTTGTCACTGTTATTCAAAGATTATCATAATATTGCATGGTTAGGTGCACGAATTGCAAAAATAGTTCATAGAATACAAAATATAAGTATTTTATGTGATGCTCACAACATAATGGTGCATCAGATGCCTAGATGATATAATAAACGCTGAAATGGTGTTTGGAAAGCTCTGATGGTGCATGAAATGTCATGATGGTGCATAACAGTATGATGCATTAGATTCCTAGTTGATTAAAAGATAGTGCATGAAATCAGCATAATGCGTGGATGCCTAGATCATACTGTGGACGCTTTGAAGAAGGTACATGATGTTAGTGTGCTGTATTAGTTGTCACCGTAATTCAGCGACACTCGAAATTGTGTATGGCTAGGTGCACGAATTACAAAAATGAAGCTTAGAATTCAACGTGGTGCCGAAGTCACCATGGTTCACGTACATGGATTACAGTTAAGAATACGAAATGCCAAAATGGTGCATGTTATTCGAATATGGTGCGGACATCACTGATTAGTTAAAAGATGGTGCGTGAGATAAGCCTAAATGATTCTAAGAACATCATGATTGTGCATGAGATACTAAGAAATTGTATGTATCAGTGGTGCATTTGTTGCCACCATGATTCAGTGATTCTCAACATTGGGTGGATAGATCCAAAATGCAAGTATTGCAAAATGATGCATAGACATCAATGTGGTGCGGAAGTCAACATGGATCAGGTACATGGAATACGATTGGGTGTACGATATGGCGAAATGGAGCTTATGAAATTCAAATGTGAATTAAATGCTTAGATGACGCGTGAGATGGTGCTTATACATTTATGTGATCATCATGGTGGTGCATGGAATGCATAGGAGCTACATGATGTCTGTTTGGTGCATTAGTTTTACCATGATTCAGTTATACTCAACAAGTGCACGAATTGCAAAAATGGTGCAGGAAACTCAATGCGGCGCAGAAATCAACATAGTCCACTTACAAGGAATGCTATTTTGTATGCGAAATGCCAAAATGGTGCATCAAATTCACTTGTGAACCACATCATAATGGTGCAAAAGATGCCTAAATGATATAGTGAATGCCAAAATGGTGGTTGGAAAGCTTTGAAGAAGGTGCATGATACTAAATGATGCATTATTTGTCACCGTTTTTCAAAGCTTATCAACATGTTGCATGGTTAGGTGCACGAACAGCAAAAATGGTGCATAGCATACAAAAAATGTATTTTGTGTGATGTTCACGGCATTACGGTGCTTTAGATGCCTAGATGATATGATAAACGCTAAAATGGTGCTTGAAGAGCTGTGATGGTGCATGAAATTTCACGATGGTGCATATCAGTATGAGGTATTAGATACTTAATGGATAAAAATGCGATCATCATAATGCGTGGATACCTAGATCATTCTGTGGACATCATGATGGTGCATTGAAAGCTTTGAAGAAGGTGCATGATGTTAGTGTGCTGTATTAGTCGTCACTGTTATTCAGTGATACTCGTTACTTTGTATGGCTAGGTGCACGAATTGCAAAAATGGTGCTTAGAATTTAATGTGGTGCTGAAGTCACCATGGTTCACGTTCATGAAATTCATTTTTGGAATACGAAATGCTAAAATGGAGCATGTTTTTCAAATGTGGCGCTGACATCACTGATTAGTTAGAAGATGGTGCGTGAGATTAGCCTAGATGATTCTGAGAACATCATGGTTGTGCATGAGATACCAAGAAGTTGTATGTGTCAATGGTGCACCATAGCTCAGTGATTCTCAACATTGCGTGGTAAGATCCAAGGTGCAAGAATTGCAAAAATGGTGCATAGAATTTTTTTATAGAAGGGGGGGCACGTGACCCCCCTTGCCCCCCCTGTGCACGCTAGTGTCAATCAGTGCGAAAACTAACACAAATACACGAACGCAGTCACCCACCAGCATGACGCCGAGAATGAACATGACAAAGAGAAAGTAAGACAATGAGAGCGACGTCTCGTAGTATAATCAGCTGTAGCTGAAGTTCAGTTTTGATCTTCAACGCGAGCTCGGTGAATATGAATTGGATTTTTTTTTAATTGGAATTGATTTTTTTTTGCGATTTTAGACTATTTAAGGCACGCAATTGTCGATATTTTGTTCAAATTTTATTTATAATGCTTGCCTTAGGTAAATGGTATGTACC
This sequence comes from Aedes albopictus, assembly GCF_035046485.1. Taxonomy (NCBI): domain Eukaryota; kingdom Metazoa; phylum Arthropoda; class Insecta; order Diptera; family Culicidae; genus Aedes; species Aedes albopictus. Next base: position 221,537,488 of record NC_085138.1, read on the forward strand.
AGCAGCACTTTTTGCTTTTAAATCGTGCTTAAACCAAAAAATATCAATTGAAGATGAACATGCTGACTTTGAATAAGGGAAGATTCAAATATTACGTCCATCAATTTTTGGGATTTCTAGACCCCCCCTCCCCCCTCTGTCACGCATTTTCCCTATACCTAATACACGTAGTGTCACACTTTTGTAGACCCCCCCTCCCCCAAATGTTGGACGTAATTTTTGAACGTTCCCTAACAGTGGGTGGTTGAAATTCAGCAGACAGCGAGATAATGAATTTTTCATTGCTTGAACTTCAGAGAGTGGCTCATGGGTTGCCGAGACCATAATCAAAACAAAAACAAATCTACGACGCAGCAGCCACTGGGCGTCGGTGCGGATGACTGTAATTTGACAAATAAGGCCGGAACAAATCCCATTTTCTTCTTTTGTCACAATACTCGTTGGCTCGCTAAGGGGGAGGACAATAAATAATAAATGTATTTGACGAAGAAATACTCAAACAATTCAGCAAAATCTATGAACTCATCGGATTTGTTAAGGAATTTTCTTTGCAACTCTAATTTCACCTTAAAATTTTAAAATTTCTTGAATAATTTATTGGTGTCCCCCCTCAAAATGTTGAATTTCGACCAAAATTTTCCAGGGGGGCGGTGACATAAGAGAAAATCGAAATTTGTATCAGCCTAAAGACACTGGCTAACGCAATAAAATCATATTAAGTGTATATTTAAGGCAGCATTAAAACAAAATAAAAAATGATTTTCACTCCGCTATCTTCTTTCTACCTGATCCTACTCTCTCGTTCTGATGAGTCTTTTTTGTATGTCTCGGGAATCGAACCTAGTTTGCTGATGCTTTGGGATGTTTGGGACACAATAGAATCCGTGCGCATTTACGCTGTGTGCTACGTTTGCCATGCATTTGCTTCGGGAAAATAGCGCAATATAAAGCAAAGCGTAGTCAGCTTATACCTCACGGTGTTGTGTTATATACATATATAAGCATCACCTTCAATTTCATAATACTTCCTTAAAATGGAAGGGAAAATTTGTTTTTAGGCAGTCTCATATTTGGTAAAGTATCTTTTTCAGTTTTGTGCTATGCATTTTCAACCTTATTGTCTGCTTTGTTTATAGTTTTTCACACTTCAGTATTTAAAAAATGCATTTCATGAATTCAACGTGGTTGGTTGTGGAATCTTCATAATTCAAGGCAGAACATTTGTGATTTTAAGAAATCATATATGTGCAAAGGTTGATCACCTAAAATCTAAGTTTGATGCGATTCCTGAAAACATGCTTTCATGCTTTTCTCCTCTGTTAAATAATTCTTCGTTTATTCGTTTTCAAAATATTCTGCACTTTTTATCGGCTTGAGAATTCATTTTGTTTACATAAGATAGTTCAGAAAAAAAAAATGCAAACTCTAATAATGGTATATATGAAGCAAATAATGCCTGCATTATTGTTTACTATAAGACTTTTAAGATGGTAATGTACTGAAGCATTAAACAACGGCTCTTTAGAACTATATTGATCTGTCAAAAACTCTAAATGCTTCAGTGCATTCATGATATAGGTTAAACGCTTCATTACTTGACAGATGTTGAATAAAAGATAAGTTGCATTAGCGATATTTTTTTGTTTTTATTTATGTGTATTTTAACTATTTGCTAATTCTACACTTGATTAGCTATACTAAAATGCGGTAGAATTAGGGTTCTGATATAGAGCTTTTGGTTACTTGGGGATGATCTTTCGTGCTTGCTGTTTAACATCGCCTTAGAAGGTGTAATAAGGAGAGCGGGGATAAACACGAGTGGAACTATTTTTACGAAGTCCGTACATCCGAAGCTTACATCCGACTAAAGAATAAAGCCAAGCGAATTGGATTAATCATTAATGTGTCGAAGACAAAGTACATGATGGCAAAGGGTTCTAGGGAGGAATTACCGCGCCCAGCACCCCGAATTTCTATCGACGGTGATGAAATCGAGGAGATTGAAGACTCCGTGTACTTCGACTCATTACAATGCATTGGTGACCGCCGACAACGCCATCAGCACAGACATTCAGAAACGTGCGTATTGTGGCAGTAAATCGAGCTTATTTTGGACTCTGAAGAACTCTATGATTGAACAAAGTTCGCCGCCACACGAAGTTAACTATCTACAAAACGCTGATTAGACTGGTAGTCCTCTATGGGCACGGAGCATGAACTCTACGTACAGAGGACCAATGCACCCTTGGAGTTTTCGAACGGAAGGTGTTGCGTACCATCTACGGCGGAGTGCATATGGAAGACGGGACTTAGAGAAGGCGAATGAATCGCGAGCTGCTGAGAGAACCAACCACCGTCCACACCGTGAAAATCGGAAGGCTGCGGTGGGCGGGTCATGTCATCAGGATGTCGGATAGTTCTCGAGAGTCATTCGACGTGATGCGCAGCGAGCTAGGTGGGTCGATCCAGTGGAGGACGATTTGCAGACTCTTCGCAGAGTGTGGAACTGGAGACGCACGCATAGCCAAGGACCGAGTAGAATGAAGGCGACTGACCGATAAGATAAGGTAAGTCGAAAATGCTCTAAGTCAGTGGTTCCCAACCTTTTTGAGGTGGCGACCCCCTTTAAGAATTGTAGAAACATCTGCGGCCCAATGAAAGTTTTTGGAAAAAAAAATTGAATTAAATGAACCAAACCGATTTTTTTGGGTACAGTGACGTAGCCAGAAGGTTGGGAGGGGTTTTCGACGGTCAATGATACGTTTTTTTATTCGACACTCACATTTCGTAAATAATGATGTCATGAACATTCAACTTGAGTCATAGCTGAAAAATAGCGGCGCAGCCGAAAAAAATTTCTTCTGAAGGCGTTTTATTCTGCAAAATTGTTCCTAAAATTGTGGCTTTTGGGGGTGACGGTATACAAAATTAAAAATTGGTATAATTTGCACAAAATAGAATAAAATTTTTACAATTTTTTGGTAACATTGCGGCCCCGGGGGCCGCGGACCACCGCTTGGGAACCCGTGCTCTAAGTCAAAATGGGTGTCTTTATTTTGAATGGGGCAGATTATTCCACGGTAGTTGTTCGGTTTCCCAGATCTTGACTAGCAACCGGTGCAAAGAGGTTTCATTTTTTTCTGAACCCATCTTGTGAGTTCAGTTGTGATACCATCGTTATCAGCTGCTTTTTTGGATTTAACCCTAAAAGGTATCCCTTTTTAAGGTTAAGCTGGTGACACCGTTGTTTTCTCCGTTACCTTGGTCTTTTGTGTCTACGTTCTCCACGCCATTTATCGAAGTTCCACCTTTCAATATGAATCTGACATTTCAGCTCGCAACACGAAGCTGTTTCGGGATGCGTTAAGCTTCTGGATGAACTTCCGTGCTTCTTGAGAACGGCACAGCAGTTCAATTTCCTCGTAGTACACTTCTTACAGGCGGCATTTATTCTCTCGAAGAGGCCGGTCTATGGTTTCTCTGCTTCTACTGGGTTCCAAACTGCAACATTACCCCCGAACTCCTCTAAAATCGCGTTTCTCTGATTCTGTTTCGTGCTGACAGCGTCATTTATGGCATCGTTTACTGTATTCCAGCAGTCATGAGGAAGACTTATTTTTAGGAAAATTTTCCACCCCATTATCTTAAAAAGGACTTTTAATTATCTTCCTTAAAAGTTTTAATAGCTCCTTGGACAGATTAAGCGGTTGTTATCATATTTCAAAGAAAATAAGCATTGTCTTACACAAGACGCAATACCCAACAACAAGTGGTGGTAAGAATCTGTTAATCAAAAACCCTTCGGCGTATCTACAGAGTGACTCGAAGATGGCTGATATTTGAGGTTTGGCACAGCATGCATCTGCTGTAGGAATTTGTCCTCACACCACGCTAGAAACTCCTCGATCATGATGGCGCATGGAAGAAGTGACGTTGTATATGAACAACTGGTCATAGGTGGTTTCGCTACACGGCGCATCCGGCATCAGCGTCGTCGACACAAACCGGGCAGACTCAAACTTCTATGTTATGTACGTGCGATCCTACCGAAGCATAACCGGAGGGAAAAAAACTTCCCATCCCGTACATATGCCCGCAGCCGTTTCCACTGATTAAAAAATGTGAAAAGAAATCATAAATTGTGATTTTTCTCTTTCTCGTTCCATTTGGCCTTCCTTCGACTAGGCGAGCACCACTGGCACTGCGATGATGGTAGTAGGTAAGGCATGCTGAGCTTTGATTCGTCGACAGAATGCCAGCGAACCAGGGCGGGACGATATAATAATCATTTCTGATTCCATGCAGTAGATTTTTTCCTTGCCTTTTGCGCCCGGAGAGCTGTTCCGTACCGTTTTGGTAGAGGAGCGGAACCGCCATGCATATGAAACCGTCGTCGTCGTCGCTGTGTAGCGCAGTAATGTCGTTTTCGTTTTTGATTCAGTTCCAACCTGGGTTGGAACTGGATCAGATCACAGTTTCAACCCCAACCCGACTTCGATTTCGCTTGTACTAAAGTTTGTTTGACGTTGTTTGTTTACACATTTTCCGCCGATCCAGTTCCAACCCAGGTTCAAAAACGAATTCGACATAAGTGACGCGAAAAAAATGATAGGGAAATATACCCTCGAACCGTTCGTTGTTGGTTGAGTTGTTGTCGTGGGGCGATAATAATGAAGAGGGAGCCGAATCGTTCTTTTTTTCGCCCTACGGGAATTAAGAGCGTGGGATGGTTTCAATAGGAATAATTACGGAACGACGTGCAAATCGCTCTAATTCATGCGCCCATACTATCAATCAGTGCCATTTTCTTTTCGACTAATAATTTATGCAGAGTCACAACAAGATATAGGGGTTTATTTATTCGTTCGTTGGCAGTAACGAGCTTGACTTTATTTTACAGCATTATCAGATTACGGCAGCATACAAGCACTGTACTTCTGAAAGAAGTCTCTAAAACCATTGGTTTTGTAGCAAATAAAGTTAACAGTTCAAACATTTCATTTAATAATGTCAATCAATGTCAATCAAATCAATGTCAATTCAACTAAGAAATAAAGTTAACATTTTAATTAACCCACCTAGCGGTGATGGTGCCTTTCTCGTGCCTTAAAATATCCTTTCAACAAAACTCAAGTGACATGTTGATGGCCGTGGCATAAACACAAAATTAAAACTTTTTTTTTCTAAATTCACTCAATATGGGTACATTTTATGGGCTGCAAAACGGTGAGTCGATAAGGAGAGCGTCTAACATAGCTCTGATCCTCACAAGTTCCTACCTCATGCTTCCACGGGTCAAACGATGACGAAGACCGCCAGCTAAGAGTTGTGTGCTTAGCTGGTAGTGCAGCCTGGGCACTGTTGTCCTTCTGAATTCAGCTAGATTGAGGAGGTACGACCCGAGCGTCTGTTCACCAAGGAGGTGCGGTTCAAACAGCGGCTGAATAAGAAACGCTGCACCACGCCCAGCTAGATCCAAGGTGGTAGCCCCATCAGCGTGGTCGTCCCAGTGTTGGTTGGGACGTTAAACAGAACTGGCACGATGGCCCTCCGGCGAGACAGGAGTGTTGGCGTAGGCCCAATAAGCCACCCGTAAAAATCCCCATTGCGAATAACATAGGAGAAAATACGACTCGATACAATCGGCAAAGACCCACGCGACGAAATAAGGACTACAGTGAATCAAAATTCAACCATCGCGCAACAATAATGACAATGTCGCAACCTGTATTTGTTGCGACAAACAAACCCATGCGACATAAGTTTGTCCCAACTTGAAAATAATGGGATTAACATCGTACACCACAAGGTTAGAGATTTTTAAGCCTTGCATTGCGATTTTCGAACGGTAATTTCGAGCCGGTAAACACTGCAACTATGGTGAAGCTCTATCATCAAACAGTTTCGACTTTGGGTTAGCAATAATTGATTATTCACGAGTTGAAAAGTACGCAACAAATTCAGCTTCCGTTTTGTCTGCAACAAAAAATTTCGAGATCATGTCATTATCTGTTACCAGTAGGGATAAAGAGTAATCGTCGCACTTTCTTTGTTGCTTGTTTTGTGCCTCTTTTGTCTGACAATTCTCTTTACTGAAGGACTACGATTGGAAACTTGGAACATGGAATTGCAAGTCACTAGGTTTCGCAGGATGTGACAGGATAATTTACGTCGAACTACATAACCGCAACTTCGACATCGTGGCGTTGCAGGAACTTTGTTGGACTGGACAGAAAGTGTGGAAAAGCGGGCATCGAGCGGCTACCTTCTACCAAAGCTGTGGCACCACCAATGAACTGGGAATAGGATTTATAGTGTTGGGCAAGATGTGACAACGTGTGATCGGGTGGCAGCCGATCAACGCAAGGATGTGCATGTTGAGACTTAAGGACCGTTTCTTCAACTACAGCATCATCAACGTCCACTGCCCACACGAAGGGAGACCCGATGACGAGAAAGAAGCGTTCTACGCGCAGTTAGAGCAAACATACCATGGTTGCTCGTCGCGTGACGTGAAAATCGTTGTCGGCGACATGAACGCGCAGGTAGGAAGGGAGGAAATGTACAGACCGGCAATCGGCGAAACAGCCTGCACGCCGTATCGAATGATAACGGCCAGCGATGCGTAAACTTTGCAGCCTCCCGTGGTATGGTAGTCCGAAGCACCTTCTTCCTCCGCAAAGATATCCACAAAGCCACCTGGAGATCACCCGACCATGTCCGCACATACCGCAGTGCGAATATAGATTCGGATCACTACTTAGTAGCTGTATGCATGCGCTCAAAACTTTCGACAGTTATCACCACACGTCGAAGTCGAACGCCGCGACTCAACATCGAGCAGCTGCGTAACGTAGAAGTGGCTCAAGACTACGCGCAGCAGCTAGCAGTGGCCCTACCAACGGAAGAGCAGTTTGGCGCAGCTACACTTCAAGATGGCTGGAGGGACATCCGATCCGCCATAGGTAGTACATCGGCTACAGCACTAGGCTTCGCGACTCCGAATCACAGAAAGGGAACGTCCATAAATTACGTCACGCAAAAATTGCTCATTTTCAACCCCCCCTCCCCCCTATGTCACACTTTTTGTATGAGACCTCTGAAATTTTTGTATGGGTCGTCACGCTTTGCTGAACCCCCCCTCCCCCCTAAAAGCATGACGTAATTTATGGACGCTCCCAAACGACTGGTACGACGGCGAATGTGAACAGTTGAAAAACGAGAAGAATGCAGCATGGGCGAGAATGCTGCAACACCGTACGAGAGCGAATGAGGCACGTTACAAACAGGCGCGGAACAGGCAGAACTCAGTCTTCCGGATGAAGAAGCGCCAGCAGGAAGAACGAGATCGCGAAGCGATGGAAGAGCTGTACCGCGCTAAGGACACACGAAAGTTCTACGAGAAGCTGAACCGCTCGCGCAGAGGCTTCGTGCCACAAGCCGACATGTGCCGAGATAATTACGGGAATATTCTCACGAGCGAGCGTGAGGTGGTCGACAGGTGGCGGCAGCATTACGATGAGCACCTCAATGGCGACGTTGCAAGTACCGAAGGTGGCGTGGTAACAGATTTAGGAGTATGTGCACAGGACGAAAGACTTCCGGCCCCTAACCTCCAAGAGATTGAGGAGGAGGTGGCCGATTGAAAAACAACAAAGCCGCTGGGGCAGATCAACTACCAAGCGAGCTTCTAAAATACGGTGGAGAAGCACTGGTGAGAGCACTACACTGGGTCATTACCAAGATTTGGGAGGAGGGAGTATTACCGGAGCAATGGATGGAAGGTATCGTGTGTCCCATCTACAAAAAGGGTGACAAGTTGGATTGCGGGAACTATCGCGCGATCACACTACTGAGCGCTGCCTACAAGGTACTCTCCCAAATTTTATGCCGCCGTCTATCACCGATTGCAAGAGAGTTCATGGGGCAATACCAGACTGGATTCATGGGTGAACGCGCTACAACGGACCAGATGTTCGCCATCCGCCAGGTGTTGCAGAAATGCCGCGAATACAACATGCCCACACATCACTTGTTCATCGATTTCAAATCGGCGTACATATGATACAATCGATCGAGAACAGCTATGGCAGATTATGCACGAATACGGATTCCCGGATAAACTGATACGGTTGATCAAGGCGACGATGGATCGAGTGATGTGCGTAGTTCGAGTATCAGGGACACTCTCGAGTCCCTTCGAATCTCGTAGAGGGTTACGGCAAGGTGATGGTCTTTCGTGCTTGCTGTTCAACATTGCGTTAGAAGGTGTAATAAGGAGAGCGGGGATTAATACGAGTGGTACGATTTTCACGAAGTCCGTTCAGCTGCTTGGTTTCGCCGATGATATTGATATTATTGCTCGTAAATTTGAGACGATGGCGGAAACGTACATCCGACTAAAGAGTGAAGCCAGGCGAATCGGATTAGTCATTAATGTGTCGAAGACAAAGTACATGATGGCAAAGGGCTCCAGGGAGGAATCACCGCGGCCGCCACCCCGAATTCATATCGACGGTGATGAAATCGAGGCGGTTGAAGAATTCGTGTACTTGGGCTCACTGGTGACCGACGACAACGACACCAGCAGAGAAATTCAGAGGCGCATTGTGGCAGGAAATCGTGCCTACTTTGGATTCCGCAGAACTCTACGATCGAAAAAAGTTCGCCGTAACACGAAGTTAACCATCTACAAAACGTTGATTAGACCGGTCGTCCTCTATGGGCACGAAACATGGACCCTATGTGCAGAGGACCAACGCGCCCTTGGAGTTTTCGAACGAAGGTGTTGCGTACCATCTACGGCGGAGTGCAGATGGAAGACGGGACTTAGAGAAGGCGAATGAACCAAGAGCTGCATCAGCTGCTAAGAGAACCAACCATCGTCCATATCGTGACGGTGGGCGGGTCACGTCATCAGGATGTCGGATAGCAACCCGACTAAAATGGTTCTCGAGAGTCATCCGACCGGTACAAGAAGACGTGGAGCGCAGCGAGCTAGGTGGGTCGACCAAGTGGAGGACGATCTGCGGACCCTACGTGGAGTGCGGAACTGGAGACAAACTGCCATGGACCGAATGAAATGGAGGAGGCTACTATGTACAGCAGAGGCCACCCCGGCCTTAGCCTGATTGGTAAGGTAAGTGGGTACATTTTATATGAGCATGATGTCCGGTATTCAGATAATGTAAAGCCTGTATCCGCAATAATCGGGACACAGAAATACAGCTGTAAATCTGTAATAGATACATTAAAATTGCCCAAATTTGGTCTAATAACATTTTAGGATGTGTTCATTTCACCTACAAAATTTCATGTGAATCGATGCAGTATTTTTTGTTGTAGCAATGAAAGAGTAGAATGTGGGCCATTGAATTTTGTTCAACCCTTAGTTTTGCTTGTCAGCGCTGCAATTGTTGAATTTGACAATGGAAATGGCTGAAATTTTGAACACAAACCTCTGAATCTACATTCGTTCCATAGGCAAAATTAAAAAAAAAAAAAAATTGATGCACTATCAACAATTTTATAGCCGAAACATGTATTGGGACTGAACGTGATTTTAGACCCTCAGACAGCAATTAGTCAGCACCCTTTATTGTTTCGATTGTGCTATTGGAAGTACTATACAAATAATCATTAAATTTTGCAGACATAATATACACATATTCAACTACCTTCTGTGAAAATTTCATGAAAATTGACAGAGAAATTTAAAAGTTATGATTAGGCAAACATCGCACATGAAAAATACGAAAAATGTTCACTAACACTCACCCCTATCAACACCAGTAGCTTTCAAACCAGTTGATAAAAGTTGATGAAATTTTGCAAGAAAGTGTCTTTTATAAGTATCATAACTGCCAACTAAATTTCACAATTATCATCACACAACTTTGAAATGTAGCGTAAAAGAACCATCTACTATGCGAATGAAAATTGATCATGATTGTACTAAATGCTTAAAACCACGTCTGTTTGTCTTTCATCCATTGTTAAAAGTAATGCATCGATTTTAATGATATTTGGCACAAATAATAAACATACACCAAAGAGTTCTCAGTAGGCTGTCCCAAAAAAAAAACGATGTTCGAAAAGTCAAGGTGCTCAACCCTAAAATGGAAGATATGTACATTTGAAGCATTTTTGTAGAACATTTCGATTTTCTTAAAAAATTTTTTTTTTTGTGCCGATAAATGGATCATTTTTTGAGCATGTTTCATAAAAAATAGCTTATTAATACATGTACTATTTTCTATTTCCAATCATGACAATTTCATCTGATAGTACTACTCACATGCGGCATTTCTCTAAAAATATTGAAAAAATCTTGTCTAGAAGCTGAGATATTACAGCAAATTTCGAAATGCTATGACTATATTTCCTTCGATGAACTGAGCTAATATTTTGACACGAAACTACAAATATGCTGAATTTTCCATGTACAAAATACAAACCTGTAATCAAACATAATTTATAATTTGTACATGTAAAATTCAGAATATTTGTAATTTAATTTCAATATATTATCTCAGTTTATCAAAGGAATCAATGATTAAGAATCAGAAACCCCCGTATCTCCGAAAAAAAAAGTTAATTCTGTTCATTATATTGAAAGCTTATATAAAATCAATCTTAACTTAATTAAGCTTTTTTATAAGTTACATCGTTATTAATTAGTCTCTGAATGGAATGATTATAGCTACCTAACAAGCAAAGACAGCAGTAGTCGAGGATTTCACGAAAACATTTTGAAATTTATGCGTTGCTACTAGTAACCAAGACACCCGTCATTGTTGTAGGTATTCACATAAATCCACTGTCAAACACCCTAGAATTTAAAAACCCATGTTTGGAGGAGCTGGCTGAGTGACCATCCAACAAGTAATGCTTTTATTTTAAGCCTAACCTTTTTTTCAAATATGAAAACATTAGAGTGTCACAAAGGTCATTATATGAACAAAGTTTCTCAAATATTCGAAATGAAAAGACAATTCTAGCGTAACATGTGAAAAGGGCCTAATGGCTTTTTTGTAAACAAAAATGTTTCGATCGCTGTAGGACTCATCATGATCCACCAACGGACAACAACACACTTAACAGATAGCCCGAAGATGACTCTTTCTGATATGCGTGGGTGGATTAAGATGAGTTCTACAGCGACCGAAACATGTTTGTTTACAAAAAGCCTTTAGGCCCTTTTCACATGTTATGCTAGAATTAATTTAACCCTTTGAAGCCGGATTTTTTCCAAGCGTTATTCTGGAGTTTTTTCTACGTTTTTCTGTAGTTTTGGAATTCAATAGTATAAAAACGCTAGAATATTATGTGAAATATTTTTCTGGACATCCTAGGTCGTCCACACTATTCTTGAGTTTAGATCCTCAAGTTTATGGGTGTAACGGTAACTTCTTTCATTATACAAAGTTACGATTTGTAATCTATCATGCCCAGTAAGTCTTCTGAATAAAGGCTAATAGCCAATATCAAAGCAGTCGGGATATCCTAGGTCATCCAAACTGTTCTTGAGTTTAGATCCAAAAGTCTACGGGTGTAAGGGTAACTTCTATCGTTATACCCGGATAAAAACTAACCATAGGGTATTTGGTGAAAACCATTCCTGTACCATACAGTGTACCAGCTACATAAAAGTGTATTGTAATGGAATGGTTCGCTAAAAACTGTGCACATTGTAGCTACTATACATTTACATCCGATCTTTATGTAACAATATATTATACAGTTTTTCTTACGTTTGAACCATTCACTATTATTTTTTTGTGCATTTTTAATTATTTATTCAGTTTTAGATTTTTCCGTGCTTTGCTTTGTTGATGTTCATGACTTTTTTATTGCAAAAGGAAGGAAAGAGAAAAAAGTGAATAAGTTGAAACATCAATTTGAAGTCAATAAAATGTTTAAATGAGTGGTAAACCAGGTGTCATAAGGACTGCAGATCCAAGAGACATGGTGGGCTAGGCATGTAAAGTGCAATAAGAGGAACACGAATGTAGGTCAACCCGGAAAGACGCAGGTCAGATTACCGTAAATCAGTGGATGAGTTCTACACTATTTTTGTATTTGCATTAAAGGGAGTTTCTCCCCTTCTCTCATGTGAACTTGCCTTCTACCATAACCGAATCAACTGCGATTTATCTTTGACGTAGAGCCATCTTTAACATATGGATGGGACTGGACATTGTAGCGACTTTTGATATAAGTTCGTCTGCGGGTTCGCTTTATAACCAAGCTTATATTTGAATCGAACATGACAGTTTTCTTATGAGATTTTTCAAACTTCAGTCAAACTGAAGCCTCAATATTGCAATAACGGTTAAGCACGCTGTAATGATACTTATGTACCTCGTCACCCACTTCATGCAACTTCCATCATTCCGCTCAAAGTGTTGCCACATATAATGCTTAGTTTGCAAAACCCAGTTATCTGTCTGGTGGGACATGGGAGCCTAAGCTTCAACTTTTAATGCAACCAGAGACTACTCAGACTTAGACGAGTTTAGGTTAGTTTGGCTAGAAAGCCGAAGATGCTATTAACAGAAGGAACATGACGAGATAATGTTATATGGTTTATGTAATGTAAAACAAGGGCTGCAAAACGGTGAGTCGATAAGGAGAGCGTCCAACATAGCTCTGGTCCTCACAAGTTCCTACCTCATGCTTCCACGGGTCAAACGATGACAAAGACCACCAGCTAAGAGTTGTGTGCTTAGCTGGTAGTGCAGCCTGGGCACTGTTGTCCTTCTGACTTCAGCTAGTTTGAGGAGGTACGTCCCGAGCGTCTGTTCACCAAGTAGGTGCGGTTCAAACAGCGTCTGTTCTGGCATCCAGCGGCTGAGTATGAAATGCTGTATTGCGTCAGCTATACCTAAGAAGGCAGCCCCTTCAACGCAATGTAGGCAGCGCGGCCCCGGTAAGGTAACCTGCTGAAAACCTTCAAACACCCAGAAAAGCAATAGTAGAGTAAACGGATTGATTCAACGGAAACAGACCCGGCAACGAATAAAGGACAACGATTGGAAAGTCGGATCTTGGAACGTGAGAATTTTGAATGAACCCGCACGTGTTGGGCTCCTGGCTCGTGAACTGCAGAATGTCGGCGTTAATGTGACTGCTATCCAGGAGATACGCTGGCCCAAAACTGGAGAACGCGAATTCCGAGCGGTGGATCCCATCGCCAACACTTCATTCAAGTACCACATCTACTACAGCGGCGGCGATAAGGCAGAACGCGGAGTTGGCTTTATAGTGATCGGGAAGCAGATGAAGCGAGTTATTCGGTGGAAGCCGATAAGCGACCGAATCTGTGTGTTGAGGATGAAGGGCAAGTTCTTCAACTACAGCCTGATCAGCATCTATGCGCCAACGAACGACAAACCCGATGACATGAAGGATGAGTTCTATGAGAGCCTTGATAAGGCCTACGGAGAGTGCCCAAAACAAGATGTCAAAATAGTCATCGGAGATGCAAATGCGCAGATCGGCAGAGAAAGTTTCTTTCGGCCTGTCATTGGAACGGAAAGCCTTCATTCTGTTACCAACGATAATGGTCTGCGCCTTGTGACATTCGCTGCTGCTAGAGGGATGGCAATCAGCAGTACCTACTTCGCACGTAAGAATATCCGAAAACACACCTGGCGACACCCGAGTGGTGACATTTGCTCCCAGATAGACCACGTGCTGGTCGACGGGCGACATTTCTCGGACGTCATAGATGTGAGGTCCTACAGAGGCCCGAACATCGACTCGGATCATTATCTTGTAGCCGCTAAAATTCGGGCGCGATTATCCAGCGTCACGAGTTCAAGAAACAACAGGACGATGCGTTTCAATATCCAGCGCTTGTCAGCCGAAGGGGTTGCTGCACAGTACCATCAGAAGCTAGACGAGAGGATAGGAGAGACCAACGGATCTGGAGATGTCAACAGCTTATGGGGAAGTATCCACGAAGCAGTGACAACAACAGCGCAAGAGGTGATTGGTACCGCTCAGCGACGCCAACGTAATGGTTGGTTTGACGAGGACTGCCAACGAGCGACGAACGAAAAGAATGCCGCCAGAAGTCGAATGCTAGTGGCCGGTACCCGGCAGAACAGAGAGCGGTACAGGGTTGCAAGAGCAGAAGAGAAACGAATCCACCGCAGAAAAAAACGGCAACACGAAGAGAGTGTCATTGCTGAAGCGCAGGAAAGTATGGACAGGAACGATATGCGGAGATTTTATGCAACTGTCAATGGCGCGCGGCACAAGACTGCGCCAGTGCCCGCCATGTGCAATGACCGGGAAGGAAATTTGCTGACAGACAAAACAATGGAGGCAGCCAGGTGGAAGGAGCACTTCGAAGATTTGTTGAATGGTAGCAGCGAAGGAGCACCCAGGAACAGGATTAACATAATGGATGACAGTCAAGCAGTGGAACCACCAACACTGGATGAGGTTAAAAAGGCCCTTAAGGAGCCGAAAAACAGCAAGGCTGCGGGGAAGGACGAGATCCCGGTCGAACTTCTTAAGCACGGAAGCGAGCAGCTACATCAATCAATCCATCAGATTATTATAAAGATTTGGGAGGATGAAGAATTGCCCACCAGTTGGTTGGATGGCCTCATATGCCCAATCTACAAGAAAGGGCACAGACTGGAGTGTGCCAATTACAGAGGGATTACCCTTTTAAATTCGGCGTGTAAGATACTGTCGCGTGTCCTGTTCAACAGACTGCGACCTCTTGAGGAGTCCTTCGTCGGCGAATACCAGGCTGGTTTTCGTGAGGGCCGATCAACGACGGATCAAATGTTTACCCTGCGGACGATCCTAGATAAATTTCAGGAATATAACTTGCAGACTCACCATCTGTTCATTGATTTTAAAGCAGCGTACGATTCAGTGAAAAGAAATGAGCTTTGGCAGATAATGTCAGAACATGGTTTTCCGGCGAAACTAATTAGGCTGATACGCGCAACGCTGGATGGATCAAAATCAAGTATTCGGATCGCGGACGAAGTGTCTACGTCGTTTGTGACCTTGGATGGATTGAAGCAGGGGGATGCTCTTTCAAATTTATTGTTCAACATTGCACTCGAAGGAGCGATTAGGAGGTCAGGCGTGCAGAGGAATGGCTCTATCATCACACGGTCGCACATGCTCCTCGGTTTTGCGGACGATATTGATCTCATCGGCATCGATCGTAGGGCAGTGGAGGAAGCTTATGCTCCTCTGAAGAGAGAGACAGCGAGGATAGGCTTGACGATTAACTCTACCAAGACGAAGTACATGATAGCGGGTAGAGACAGAAGCAGGCCTAGTGGTGTTAGTGCTGAGGTAGTGATTGATGGGGAAGTGTTTGAAGTTGTTGAAGAATTTGTTTATCTTGGAACACTTGTGACATGTGACAATGACGTTTCCCGTGAAGTGAAAAGGCGTATTGCAGCTGCGAATAGGGCCTTTTACGCATTGCGTAGCCAGCTTAGGTCCCGTAACTTGCAAACGCAAACAAAATTCGCTCTGTATAAGACGCTGATTCTTCCGGTTGCCCTCTACGGTCACGAAGCGTGGACGTTAAAGGAGGTAGACCGAAAAGCTTTTGGAGTTTTTGAGCGCAAAGTGCTGCGGACAATTCTCGGTGGGAAACAAGAAAATGGAGTGTGGCGCAGACGCATGAGTCACGAGTTGTACCAAGTGTACGAAGATGCGAATATTGTGAAACGTATAAAATACGGCAGACTTCAGTGGGCTGGACACGTAGTGCGAATGTCGGAAGAAAGAATAGCGAAAACAATATTCAGCAGAGAACCCGGTAGAGGTAGGCGACTTCGTGGGCGGCCGCGAACTCGCTGGCTGCACGCGGTTGAAGAAGATCTACGATCCCTACACGTTCGGGGAAACTGGAGGAACATCCACGGTGTGTTGAAACAGGATTATTATCGCACTTTCATGAACCTAAAATATTTTTTCGTTATAAGTTAGCCTTAGCTGTATATATTAAGATTCTGGAGGTTAAAAAATCTTTCATCGGGGAAAATTAAAATAAATTCGATTTTAGTAGTTTACCACTTTTCCCATATGATATGGTATTACGCAAATCTGATAAACCTAAACTCCGCTAGAAAAAGTCCCCCTTCTATTAATAAATTTGAAACCATTTAGTGAGAAACGAATGTAAGAGTCTTTACAACGAGTTTCAATTTGTTTGGCATTCGTTTCATGTGCCCAGCCCACTACAGTCTGCCGAAAGTCATAAATCATAGAAGTCTACATTTCTGCCATTTGTCCGGCACATAGATATTTGCAATGGATGGAGGTAAACAAATACTTCCCATTTGTGCGACTCATACATTTGAGGAAGCCTGTCACTCATACCATTTGCAGCACATATCATTCATGTGCTAATTTGCCTGAAATGGCGGTTTGTTGCACATACTTTGCATGCCAAACCACATCCACATGGATATTTGCCAAAAAGTATGAGTCGACTATACTGAGCGCGCATGACTCATTTGTAAAAGTTCTGCCTCGGATCTGTTGAGGACTTTTGTCCATACAAAATATTAAAATTATGATACCTTAGGGTTAAGTGGGCTGTTGAGTCTCAAACAACAAAAAGTTGACGCAAAATACATAAGATTGGCGTTGTTATATTATGTGATTGAATTCAAAAATGATTATTCAACATTTGGTTTAAAATAAGGCTCACCGGGCCAAGTTGAAACGGGTGGGGTAAGAAGAAACAACGGGTTAACGTGATATTATCTAGTCATGATACGCAATTTGAATGTCATAACATTTTTTTTAATCAAACAATCATTTGGACAAGAATAATTATAGAAATTGTATTGAAATCTTTTGCAAAGCATCACATGTTTTTATTAAGAATTTACCGAATGCAACGCATGCCTAATATATGTCAATGTCAATGACATCTTATAGTTTAAGCCTAGAATATATTGGAAACATATCAATTTGCAAGTAATCTGATGAATTTCTATAATGGTAGTCTCGTGCAGTGTTTTTTTTTTCTATCTTCGTCTGGGTTATCTGTAGTTTTATTTTATAAGACACTTTGGTCTTGATAAAAACTTCATGCAGTTTAATGTAGAGTGTCCATTTCCCGGCCTATTTTCTTGTCCCGGGATTCGGGATAAAATACTGAGCTAATCCCGGGAAATCCCGGGATCCCGGGATTTTTCATAATTTCATTGAAAACCCAAAAAATCGTCTTTGTTGCTCCTGTTTAGTTGAAATATTAATATTCTATGTACATTGTCGATCGAGGGTATAATGTTGTCATCACAAGTATAATATACTGTACTGAACTATTACCATGACCATAATTTTATATATTTTATCACAATAAATCGGAATAAAAGTATCAGCGTTGTGATCACCTAAGTATTTTCTTTACTCTTTATAAGTAAATTTATGGCAACTTTTTTTTCTACATATATCGAAAATTGAAAAAAAGTCATTATTTATTATAGATTAAAAATAGTTATTTATGCAACGAGTTGCATACAAAGTTTTTTGTAATTACGAAAAACACCCATTTAGTGCGATCTTTTCTAGCTACACAAACATGTATCAGTAGGAACCACGTGCGCGCGCTCATGCTGTCGGCGTAGTTTTTTGTTTGATCAGGTAGGCTCTGGGTGTAGTAGGCGTCACCAACAATCGAGCTCCCGTTGTCAAACAGTTGTGTGCCGGCAAACGCAAAAGCAGATTCAGCAGCTGCCTCTACACTTGATTTGTAGTTCGAATCCGAATTGAAATCGTCTTGATTCAGATTCAAGCTGCTCAGTAGAAGTAGAGACAGAGGCTGAATCTACGGAAGGCATTATGGTAAGTAAAAAGTGCGTACGAGCAAAAGTGCCGAAAAGTGCTACTTTTCAGCACTCTTAAGAGTGCCGAAAAGTAGTACTTTTTGGCACACTTGCATTAGGGGTGAAAAGTAGGTCATTTCAGCATACTTCAGCCAACTGAAATGTTCAACTTTTCACAACGTAATTACAAAAAATATGTTATATGTTCATATAAAACATAATCCGTATAATATAGGTACGGCTTATGTTTGTGTTTGTGATGCATTGTAAAAATCGTATCCGTTTTACTTTATTACAATTTTCGAAAATCTCTCGAATTTATAGTTTCCAAATATAGCGCATTTAGTTCACCACTGGACTATCGCACTAGTTTTCACGAGTGCGAAAACGCTAATAAAAGTGCGCGATTGCATCAAATCAACTCGGTGTCTTCAGAGCAATTGCTCACCATAGATTGAAGAATTAGTGCGCCACAGACATCATCCTGATTTGATGCAATCGCGCACTTTTATTTACGTTTTCGCACTATAGAAGTCGCAGTTCGCAGTCCAGTGGTGAACTAAATGCGGTATACCTCAATACAAAACTTTGATTTTTTTTTTGTAATTGCAGTTTCTGAATAATTTTTAAGGTTTTGTACTTGTTTTGGAGTTTTATGGAATCCCTACTGAAGATATTTCAAATTATTTACAAATAAAGTAAAAACTTGGACTCAGGTTTTCAAATTTTTAAACGTTAAATGATCGCTGAACATTGTCCAGTTTGGTCTTGCTGTTACTGAACAAAACAAAAAACAAAATGATGGACAATTTGAAGTTGTGGCATAAAATGATACCAAGTGTATTTTTTTCAACCCCAGGAGCGGTCACGCACCATGAAAAATGCACGCGTGTGGTACACAGCGTAAGTGTGGTGTCACTGAAGGTGAAAGTTTTCAATGCCCAATGGCAGTACATATGTGACAAAACCTTTCAGATTTCATATTAAAAATGGTCAGACGCTTTGAAATTTGGCAGTTTTGGCTATAAATCGTATTTATCCCGGAAATCCCGGGATTGTCGGGATTTCTAAAATGATATCCCGGGATTCGAGAAATCCCGAAATCACCCAAATCCCGGGAATTTTTGTCCCGGGACGTCCCGGGAAGGACACTCTAGTAATGGTTTTAATGTTATGACTGCATAAAATAAAATTTCTTTTTCCAAAGTAAAATCCCTTCATTTTTGCAAAGTGAGTTTGACAACAGATTTGTATGGGGAGAAATGTGATAAAAACGAATTAAAAAGTCACCCGTACACTCGATACCTTCCAACCATATTCTATGTGTTATAACTTTTTAGGAATCAAAATCTATCCAATGATTCCTAAATGAAGCATAAAATAACTAATAAATGTTCTTAGAAAGTTGTATTGAAACCTCAAATTGCGTCAATCTTGCCTCATTTTACACATCACTGTTGTTGTTTTTTCATTAAATATATTTTATGACATTCCCAGAACATTCATGTCTTCTTAATATTGTTCTACATTTTCAATTTTCATTTTATCTGTAGATTTAGTTAAATTTGTTCTCAGCATAAACAAGAATGAACATATCTAAAATTAAGTAAAAAAGCAAATAGAACTAAGGACTCTTCCTTTTAATTGCACTACGATTTTGCATAATTTGATAGATACGTATTTCGACCTCAACTGTTAGGTCATCTTCAGTGTCTCGTACTTAATCCGATATTCTGTTTACGTACATGTATTCCGCTAACATGCCCAGGTTCATCATCATCAAAACTAAAACTGTTTCAATCAAACATTGATTGAATTCACAATAAAAAAAAGTGATTACATATGCTAACCTTAAAGCACGTGTATCAAGGGCGTGTGCCGAAAGAGTAATCAAAAGCTATTCTCTAAGAGCTGATTTCTTCACCTCGGATTAACCGGTAAACCAGGTTTACCCATATAGTTAAACCTGGTTTAACGCTTAAGTCAGGGTGAAGAAATCGGCCCTATGTGTCCTACATGCAAACAAAAGTATTTATAGGATGAATTTTCACTTGTTAGTAAAACATCGAGCCC
Organism: Aedes albopictus; assembly: GCF_035046485.1. Classification (NCBI taxonomy): domain Eukaryota; kingdom Metazoa; phylum Arthropoda; class Insecta; order Diptera; family Culicidae; genus Aedes; species Aedes albopictus. The sequence goes on from NC_085138.1 coordinate 221,557,389, forward strand.
AGCAAAATCAGAGCACAATAAACATGAAAGTTCTTATTATATTCGAAGAGCTATCAGTATTTCTGCTAAACTAGCTCAAAACAAGTAAATGTACTGTTAACATGAATGTTAAAAAATACGCGTAATTAAGTCACCATATTTGTTTAATGATTTTCCAATCGAAGCATCTTTCGTGGCCGTGTGATCGTCGTTTAGGTGTTTCGTTACATGGTTTGGCATGCAACGTATGTGCAACCAATACCCACCATTTCAGGCAAATTAGCACATGAATGATATGTGCTGCAAATGCTACGAGTCACAGGTGGATGGCGCTTCCTCAAATGTATGAGTCGCACAAATGGGAAGTATTTGTTTACCTCCATTGCAAATATCTATCCCAATTAACATTTTTTAGTTAAATAGACTAGAAGAGGTTCTTCAAACCATCATAAAGCCGAAATAAAAGATATAAGGTTTTATGACAGTTTTGAAAACCTCTACAAGACTAATTGGTAATCAAAATGTTACTTGGGATGTGTCGGACAAATGGTAGAAATGTAGACTTCTATGATTTATGACTTTCGGCAGACTGTAGTGGGCTGGGCACATGAAACGAATGCCAAACAAATTTAAACTCGTTGTAAAGACTTTTACATTCATTTCTCACTAAATGGTTTCAAATGTATTATTAGAAGGGGGACTTTTTCTAGCGGAGTTTAGGTTCATCAGATTTGCGTAATACCACATCATATGGGAAAAGTGGTAAACTACTAAAATCGAATTTATTTTAATTTTCCCCGATGAAAGATTTTTTAACCTCCAGAATCTTAATATATACAGCTAAGGCTAACTTATAACGAAAAAATATTTTAGGTTCATGAAAGTGCGATAATAATCCTGTTTCAACACACCGTGCATCGCCCAAGACCGACGAAGATGGAGCACTACTATACGCTCGGCATTGGAGTAAAGTTACTTTGTAGCCAACAAGGTATCAAGGTAGGTAATGTAAAACAATACAACATAACAAAAGAGAACCATTTCAAAACCATTTGATTAAATGTATAGCCAGTGATTACTTTAGTGAAATTACAATTAACACTTATGTGGCCGGCAGGGTACCCGGGTACCTTTTTCAATTTCAAATTTCGATATTTTAATGGTTATTGAGACTAGGATGTTGGAACTCTGTTAGATCTTAGAACTCGTGAATATACATCTATTAATGGGGTTGACCGGATTTTAAAGTGAGGAGGGGCAGGGGGAGGGGCTCCTTCATTTTTTTTATTACGTGGAAGGCCGGCAGGGTACCCGGGTACCCACGAAATTTAAATGATCATATCTCCGTCAATTTTTCAATGATTTTGGAAATATTTAGCTCATTCAACTCAGAAACTCATCATCTATCGGGAAAATATTTGGTTAGACCGATCTAATCACCGTGGTTTTCGGAAAATCCATATTTTTGGGAGCATGTCATTGTACCATATTGAAACCCACATTGTTAAGGCTAGGATACCTTAAAGTGTTTATGGTCAACCATGGCCCCACGGGAAGCGTGTTCCGAAATCACAGTTTGAAAGTCAACACGTTTTGTGATTCCAGGGCGGTCAGATACAATATGCCAAAGCAATTTTACGATGCTTGGTTCCGAAATTGCTACTAACCTACCGAAAATCCCGTATATTGTATTGTATAAAAACATGGATCCATAAATCCGGATTTTCCGGTACCTATGGTGATCGGACCGGTCCAAACAAATACGATCTCGATGGATAATGAGTTTCTGAGTTGAATGAGGCAAAAACTTTTAAAATCGGTGGAAAAATCGCTGAGATATGATCATTTCCATTTCGTGGGTACCCGGGTACCCTGCCGGCCTTCTACGGGTGTTTTTTTGCTGGCCACACTACGGTTAAAAAAATATATTTACGACACATTTTATTGTTTGAGACTCACTATACATGTACCATACAATGTACGGTATATTAAAACCCACGTATCAGAACATTTAGAACAATTAATTTACAATAAAATATATGGTTTTGCAAAAATATTTATATGGAGAAAAATATTTTATGTATTGTTACGATACTTAACAACCTGTATAATATATTGTAAAAATCTTATTTACAATTCTCTGTATGGTGTCTACATTACATCTTATTGGTTTTGTATTTTTATTTTTACAGTGCTGTCTGTTGTATAAATATGATTCTAAATAGTACTGTTACAATACAACGTTCGGTTTTTCTACTGTATCTTTTACTCGGGCACAAAGCTATGGTTCGTAATCTTTCATGTCCAGTTAGTCTTCTAAAAGCTCAATAGACAATATCAGATCAGTTGAGATATCCTAGGTCATCCCAACTGTTCTTGAGTTTAGATCCTAAAGTCTACGGGTAATGGTAACTTAGTTCATTATACAAAGCTACGATATGTAATCTATCATGTCCAGTAAGTCTTCTGAAAATTCAATAGACAGTATCAGATCATTCGGGATATCCTAGGTCATCCAAACTGTTCTTGAGTTCAGATCTTAAATTCTACGGATGTAACGGTAACTGCTTTCATTATACAAAGCTGCGATTTGTAATCTATCATGTCCAGTAAGTCTTCTGAAAGTTGCAGTGGTTATAACAGTAAGGAGCCCATAATATCCTTAATAACAGTAAGGAGCCAGTCGAGAATATCCCAAAAATATATAACGACGCGTATTGTTCCTCTAACTGCTTTGGTAAGTACAGTGGATTATGTAACACCTTAACGTAGTGGCAAAAGATAAGCTCACAAGTGTAGACCTTAAGCTATGGTCTCTGGAGTAGTGATGTTGATATGGAATATCTCAAAACCAGAGCGTTCATGATTAACAAAATTTTTAATCATGATTAATGATTGATGATTAAAATTCCAATTTTGATGATTATTGATTATGATTAATGATTAATTTGATTTTCAGGGTGATTAAAGATTATGATTAATGATTAAAATTGGTTTTATCTGTGATTATTGATTATGATTATTGATTAAAAATGGCTCATTGATTAAAAATCATGATTAATCATGATTAATCAATCACAAAAAAACTGAAAATGATTAAAATATATTTATTGTTTAACATGTTTTTAAAGTTTCAAAAGTAAGAGGTAACTCTGTCCGGGAGATTTTTTAAAAAATAATCATAAATTATATTATTTAGAACAGCATTTGAACCAATTTAAATGGGATCATATATTTTATAAGATGAATCATTTTTGGTGATGAATGATTAATGATTGATTATTATTTTTTCTTATGATTATGATTACTGATTAATGATTAGATTTCAAAAACAGTGTGATTAAGATTAATGATTATTGATTAAATGAGATTTTTTGTGATTATGATTATTGATTTTGATTAATCTTAATCATTAATCATTAATCATGATTAAATTTATGATTAATTATTAACGCTCTGCTCAAAACTATCTTGAAATGGCTCATGATATGCCAGGGGGATTACAGATTACGGTCTAAAGTTCATTGTGAGACTAACTACTGTTACTATCAAGAGCTAATCTTCAGGATAGTTTTGACGACCCTCAATGTCCCAAAGGTTCATAATAATATATAGTAGACTTCAGGTTGGTCCAGTCACCGCTATTGATTATAAAACGTTACTCAGTATGTCAAATATAGCTGATGTTACGAGTGTAGACCTGAAGTTCTGAACTCATAGATAGTTTGACTGACCTGGAACATTCCCATAGTACCTCTAAATGATATTTGAGATTTCAAGAGCTTCACGGATGTCAGCAGATTATGCTTGCTATTATTTATGGTGAAAACACATAGAGTTATTCTTGTAGATTTGAAGGACTTCATTATAGAACAGTTTGGACGACCGTGAATTTCCTAAAGGTTTATAATAAAAAAAGTAGACTTCAGATTGCTCCAGTAACTGCAGTTGATTATGCAGCGCTAATCAGTATAACAGATATGGATACTGTTACGAGTGTCCTGAACTTCAAGGTAGATTGGCTGATCTGGAATATCCCTGTAGTGTCTCTAAATGACATTTGAGACTTCAAGAGTTTCGCGAATCCCAGCAGGTTATGCAATACAATTATTTATGGCGAAAAAACATAAAGTTATTCTTGTAGATTTGCAGGACTTTATTATAGAACAGTTTGGACGAACCTGAATGTCCCAAAGGTTTATATTAAAAAAGTAGACTTCAGATTGGTCCAATAACCACGGATAAATATGCAACGTTTCTTTTCTTCTTCTTCTGTATGGCTCTACGTTCCCACTGGAACTTGGCCTGCCTCTCTCCAACTTAGTGTTCTTTTGAGCACTTCCACAGTTATTAATTGGAGGGCTTTCTTTGCCAGCCATTGCATGAATTTGTATCTTGTGAGGCAAGCACAATGATACACTATGCCCAGGGAATCGAGAAAATTTTCCCGACCGGAACGGGAATCGAACCCGCTGTCTCCGGATTGGCAATCCATAGCCTTAAGGCGAAACTGGATCCATGTCCTTACATCTTGATTTTTGATTTTTAATAAAATAACAAAGCAATATTTCCAAAATCGGTTTTCGTACACATGTAGAGTATGGATCAAGGTATCTCCTGATTTTTTTCCTGGTGGAAAAAGTTTTTCGTTTTTGCGGAAACCATTTTTAAACAAAATTGCACAAAAAAAAATGGTTTTTGCAAAAACGAAAAACTTTTTCCACCAGGGAAAAAATCAGGAGATAGCTTGATCCATACTCTACATGTGTACGAAAACCGATTTTGAAAATATTGCTACGTTATTTTATAAAAAATATTAAAAAAACAAAAAAATTAGGAAATGCTTCCAGTTTCGCCTTAACCACTAGGCTAGCTGGAGACCCAACGTTTCTCAGTATAACCGATATGGCTGTTGCTACGAGTGGAGACCTGAAGTACTGAACTCCAATGTAGTTTGGCTGACCTGGAATATCCCTGTAGTGTCTCTAAATGACATCTGAGATTTCAAGACCTTCGCGGACCCCAGCAGATTATACAATACTATTATATATGGTGAAAACACATAAAGTTATTCTTGTAGATTTGAAGGACTTTATTGTAGAACAGTTTGGACGACCCCAGATGTCCCAAAGGTTTATAGTAAGCTTTAGACTTTAGACTTTAGATTGCTCCAGTAACTGCAGTTGATTATGCAGCGTTTCTCAGAATAAAAGATTTGGATACTGTTACGAGTGTAGACCTGAAGTCCTGAACTCTAATGTAGTTCGGCAGAACTGGAATATCTCTATAGTGTCCATAAATGATATTGTAGATATCAATAGCTTCATAGATCCCAGTAGGTTATGCAATGCTATTAATTGTGGTGAAAATACATAAAATTATTAGTCCTGTTCAACGACGCAGGTTGAACTTGCTCGAAGTTGTTGCATCTTGCTCTTACTTATTTGTCATCAAACGGGTAAGAGTGAGATGCAGCAACTTCGAGCAAGTTCAACCTACGTCGTTGAACAGGACTATTCTTTTTATTTCAGGCTTTAAGCCATTTTTCCGTGCTCCACTAGTGCTCTTCCTCGCCCGCCAACAAGTGGTAGTCAAACGGAGTGAAGGGACCATTTCCGGTCTACCCACGTGCGGTTGACGTACGCACGGGCAGAGTACCGGACAGCCGACGCTCCCTCCGCATCGTTAATCCGGAGAACATTCGGAAGAGCCCACCGACGTCGACGATTGGTCAAGAGCAAGCTTCGAGCTCGAACAAAACCTGCGCAGGTACGTTAATCATGGCCATGATAAATCATACACATACACACACGAAACCCTAGACGAGCATTTTGTGAAAATAATATATACTAAAATGAATTCGATTGTTTGTTGTTTTTAATTTCATTGTTTCCATGCGTTAAATTCATTTAAATAAATTCGCTTCCGTGACTCTTACTTGTTTGCTTGTTGTTGTTTATTCTGCTTTTAGTCTCCTTTTATGTAAATTTCGGATATTGATTCGTTATTGTGTATTAGATTTTGTAGTTTTTTAGTTCAGGTAGAGGCCGTTCGAGGAAATCCTTGAGAGTAGAGTCGTTCAAGTCGGGCAAACTTTGATATGAACCGGTGGTCTCTCGTTCGCGAGAGTTTTAAAGCTTCTCGAGCCAATTCGGTGAACGGTTACACCCTTCTCGAAGTCATTCCTAACGGGCTTACCGCGAATGTAAGGAAGAGAGAGAATAAGTTTATAGTGGGTGAATCCCCGCACAACCCGAGGAACCACCTCTTTAGTATCTGATCAGCAGATTTTCGCATTCCTGTAGGGGAGACTGGGGAGACTTGATCCCTTTTTCTTAATGTGCCTGTAACTTCAAGAAAAACACAAAACTTGATCCGTTTTTCGTACAGAATGGAAGGTAAACAACTATTGCAAGTTTAAACACAACAGGAGGACTTTAAATTATTGTTAAAGTTTGCAAAACTGTGTTTTTATGGAGGCATGTCTTATGATGTATTTTTCAAAAATGGGCCACAATTGATCCCCTTTTAAGCACATGGTTAATTTAAAGGGAAAATAACTCCAGAAGCTTCCTATTAATTTTCATTTCAAGTTTTCTTATATTTTTGATGAATATGGTGAATTTGAAATTATAAGATTTCCTTAAATTGTTAAGGTTATGCTGTATTTTGAAAATGGGGAGACTTGATCCCTCTTTTTATGGTGTGTAATAAAATAATAATTATCTGACACGTTTTATCATTGAATATACTAGAATTCCGAGTAAATAGAGACTTCCAAATAGAATTTTATTTTTCACATGTATAATGTGTGTGTAATCCTCGAGGGATCAAGTCTCCCCATGTCACTGTTGTATATACCAAGCTGCATTAATTAAAATATTATTATAACAGCCTTATTTGAATAAATACGTTTGATAGTAGTTTATTTACACTATGTGCTGTAAAATTTTGGCACGATTTGGTTCAATTTTTACAAAGTTATTGAGATTTTTCGGAATCGCCTAAAAGATTTCTGAAGGATTGAAAACAAACCATCAGCCATTAAAAAATAATGCAATGCACAATCAAAATCAATTGTAACCAAAACATTGTCGTCTGTTAAGATGTAGTTTTGGAAAAAATATGCTAGAAAAAAACTGTTTTTGATTCCGAGAAAATATGGGGGGAACAAGTCTCCCCAGGGATCAAGTCTCCTCAGTCTCCCCTAACTGTCAGGATTTCAACTTGTTGAGATAGCTATATGATAACTCGGGCGTGCTACTCCCCAAGTAACACACATGTTATATAAAAGTTACGACAGCGCAAGTTTTGGTTGTATAAAAGTTTATTTTACGTTATTTCAACACAATGTTAGAATTACTTAAAATAAACTTCTATACAACCAAAACTTGCGCTGTCGTTACTCTATTATAACATGTGTGTTGCTTGGGTCACATCTCTAGGATCTGAGTTCAAAACTTATTCAAATCCTAATTTTGCTTTTCTTTTTTTAACAGTCATCTGCAATGTAAATCTAGTATTGCACAAAAATTTCCGTTATAGGGGAACTTACGTATTTTTGGCCGTTTTTTTTCTCTTCGTCATGTTTTTTTTAAACCTGTTGATCTCAGATTTGGCCTCAAATCCTTCTCAACCAAGCTGTGTTTGAGCCCAAATTTCAGGCAATTTGGCCTACAAAAACCCTCCATCACGAAGAGAACAAACCTGGCGGTAATATACTTAGTCACCCTATATGAAGGAGTCCTTTTACTACATTCCATCCGTAATTTTACAGGGTTTGTTCGTATTGTGTACCCTACATTGCAAATCTCGACATATTTTGGCATATATCTGCTGAAATAAAAACACTGTGTGCCTGCTTTATTAGGCTGCAAAATCTAGTCGTAGTTTGGAGTCGATGAAAGAAAACATTGAGAATGATTAAACGTTCGATGCATAATAATTGAAAATGTGCCAAAACTGTCAATGTTGGGAACATTACTTTGCAGAAATTCGGTAGATCATAAATTGTACAATATATTGTTTTATTTTTATTCGTTTGGAGTGTATCGTATACATCAATTGTATAATACAGAATTCAGCAATTCGTGGATCAACTGCAATGAAAATATATATTGAAATTATTCACCACTGATATGAAATTCATCTAGCTTTCATGGATGCTTCATCTGAAGCACGTTTTCACCAACAAAGTCACAATGAATCCACATCATAAGGAAATCTCGTATACCGAATACGGTTTTCCATTGCACATATCAATTTAGAAATCATTAAAAAATACGCTCAAATGGATCATAACGAAATCCTTCCACACGTCGTTAGATCCATCCGTCTGTGCAATGTTGATGGCTTCTACACTTCAGGAAATTGCACCGCCATCATTATCCGCGTTATTATAATGAAGTGAGTCGGGGAAGGATGTTTGCCATACGCGCAGGCAAGCTTTCACAAAAGGTGTGTTGAATAACCAGCCGTAGCACATATTATAATGGCATGATACCTTCTCTTTCTATTCATTTTCAGCAATCCTTTATTCGTCATCCATAGCCATCGCCATCGTCAACACCTAGCGTGATTGCTGAAATGCAAAAATTAAAAGATGATTATTATTCGTATTTTGCCCAGAGGGAGGCCCCTTTATTAATGTGTATGCAATCATAGGCGGAGCTAGTAAGACGGTATTGAGGCTACGTGTGGGCCTTGCAGTAAGCGATACAACAGTTCACTGCACTATAGATCTTTATACAAGCATGAAGTAATAGGATCAAAGTCAAATTGAATTCTTCATATCCGAAGACCAGAACTTTTTTCGACAATCAGGAATAAAGATATTGATCAAATTGAATTTATACTTGTATGAATGCTCTACCCGATCAGAAACACCTAACAAGATATAACCATTTGGAGGAGAACGTGCTTGTGAAGCCGACCTACTAAATATATTAATCTATATATCTATATATATAAAAATGAATTTCCGTCTGTCTGTCTGTCTGTCTGTCTGTCTGTCTGTCTGTCTGTCTGTCTGTCTGTCTGTCTGTCTGTCTGACCGCTATGCATTCGGAAACTACTAAACCGATCGGTGTGAAATTTTGTGTGTGTGTACTGTTGGGACCGGGGAAGGTTCTTAGCTTGGTGCGGGACCTCTCCGGTCTCGGGAACGGGGGGCTCCCAAAGGAATGAACCGGAAATGAGCTGAAAGAGAATTTTAACACGGTCGCAGACTAAACCAATCTAGAGTGCGGTGCTCCAGTGACCGCAGTCCAGTGACAATTGACAAATTTGAATTGCCAATACCAATGTTGGAACAAACACGGCGGTGGCTGGCCAGGTGTGCCCCGATAGCCACAGCGGAAAGGCCGGGGGTTACTCACGCAAGTGGTGTGACGACGGCTTCGTCCCGAAGAACCAGGCCCGGAATGGCCGGGCGCTTGGCAGCGGGCAGCGTGGGTCGTGAACAACGGCGGGGAGTCAACGGCGAGCCGACAACGATGGTGGCTGGCAAGGTTGGCGTCGATAGCCACCGAGGAAAGGCCGTGGTTTCTGACTCCCGTGGTGTGCCGACTTTGTCCCAAGGAAACATGCCCGGGAGGACTGGGGGCTGGGGCAACTGGCTTGAAAGGGCAGCCACTAACCGGCAGGTTTCTGAGGATACTACGACCCGAAAAAACCGGATGATTTTTTTGTGGAGGGGGCCCAGGGGACCTGACTTGAAATGACTTTTAAGCGGCATAGTCGCCCGTTATGTGAATATCCAAATCTGGATTGCAGTTTTAAAGAATGAGAATGACTGGATTCACCCAGAGATTCCTTCAAGAATGCATCTAGGGATTACACCAGACATTTCTTTGGGGATTTGTCCAAAAGAGGGGATTTAGATATCTTTAGATCCAGAAATTCCTTAAACATTTTGTTAAAAAATCTTTAAGGAATCCATTCAATTGTAACTTCAATAATTCGTCTAGAAATTATTGCAGACATGGATTTCTTCAGATTTTTTTATCCAGCGATTTCTAAAGAAATTTTTCCAGGAATTCACTAAGAAAACTCTCCTTTGATTCCCTAAAGAATTCCTCATGGGTTTTTTTCAGAAATTCACCTGGGAATTCTTTCTGTGATTTTTTTCAGGAACAACTTTCGGGAGTATTTTAAAAATGACTTTAAGCACTTTTCTTGGGATTCTTTCAGAAATTCCTTCAAATGTTGTTCCAGGATTCCTCTGTGAATTCCTTCAAGGATTCGTATATATACCTACAGGAATTCGTCCAGGAATTCCTCTATAAAGTCCGCTAGAGATTCCTCTAGAAAATAATCCAGATATTCCTCTAGATATACATCAAGCAATTCCTCTACACACTCAAAACAGATTTGCGGGCTCGGCAAAAACGCGCACAGCCGTCTGCTCAGTAAAACTATCAGCCAGTGCTGGGAAAAATCACGAAGTTCATTCGGCGGAGTCAAAACTATTCAAATCACAGCTACCCATGGTTGCGAATGCAAACACGTCCGCTACCGTAGTCTAGTTTGTTGAATTTCATTAGAAACCCTATGTTGCTACGGTAGTTCGCTACAGTAGATCGCTCTGTCGCCTACGGGATTTTCTAATCGGATTGGGTTATTCAAGGACAATTTTGGGAACATGGCTTCGAGATGATTTGGTTTCAGGCTGGGCGTCGCTGGACGAATCAGCCGGGCTCCTGGGGCGAGACGATTGGTGGAACGTTGTCTTGATGATGGCAAGAATTTTTACTGGCAAAATCGGACGGACAATCAGAGCGGACATCTTGAGAAACGGCATTAGCAGGGCCGGATCTAAGGGGGGGGGCCGGGCCCCCACATTTTAGGGGCCCTCGCAAAAACCATTTTTGGTTGCTAACACTAGCTTTATTTTTCATATTGCTCAAGTACTGTTCGAAAATAAGGAAAAAAACATTTTTGGTCATCTCTCCGAGGGGCCTCCACATGCGCTCGGGTCCCGGGCCCCCACAATCCTTAATCCGGGCCTGGGCATTAGACATGTGTGACGAACTTGCAGATGAAAACCAGCGTGCATCGGCTTGTGGTTGTGGCTTCTCAAGCAATTACAAAGCCAATTATTTTCCAATGATGGAATTAAAACAATAGGACATTCACAAGTAATGTGCTGATTATGTTTTTTATGTTGATGCTGGTAGCCTTTCTGAGGAGCGGTACGCCGATCGGTGTGGTGTTTTTACTCTGCCGACACGCCGACGCCTTCAGAAATGGCGTTTCAAATACATCATAACCCAAAAACTGACTCCATCAGTGATTTATTCATATGCACTGCATACAATATAGGTACATTATTCTTGAGAACTTGGGAAGCTTTGATTTCACACTTTTACTCCGGCGTGCTGTGGAGCGGCGGTGCCACACGTCCACTTAAGAAGTGGATCGAGATAGTCTGCTCCTGCAGAATCAAGGATGTGGACTACGAGGACCAAGGGGAGGGCCAATGCTTTAAAGGTGTAACGGGAGGATTTCTACAGAAAGGCATAGTCGGGCTTTCGAGAACGTATCCACGGGGGTGCGGTGCTTCGGGTATGATGGAAGATGAACCTAATGAAGTGCACCAGTACGACAAATGAGTTTCAATGAAACTCATTCGAAGCTCCCGCGTTGTTGCTGCTACTGTAGCAACTTACTGGATCGCCTACTATATTGATTCAAAAAAGTTTCTCCCGGATATGAAAAGGCAGCGATTCAGTCATCAAATTCAAGCAAACTACTGTTACCATTCCCAGCACTGCTATCAGCTGATATCCCAGCAAAAAGTGACATTTGTTAGCTGACTCTCAGCAAAACGATTGCCGAAGCTCAGCAGTGAACTGTCAAAATTGCTGAGATCTCAGCAAAATTGTTGTTTGCTGATTACTCGGCTGTGCAAATCTCGGCAAAAGAATGGAAAAATGCTGATATCCCGGCAATCTGAATTAAGTGTGTAGAGATTCCACCAGGGGCTCACCCAGGAACTCCTTCAGGAAATCTTTCAGGGATTTGTCCAAGTATTTCTCCAAGGATTGTACCTGAAAGTTCTCCAGTGATTCTTCAAGAAAATCTTCCAGAAATTCCTCTAGAGATTTCTCTAGAGATTCCTCCAGGACTTCCTTAGAAGATAGCTCAAGGTATTTCTCTAGAGTTTTCCCAGAAATTCTCTCAAGTATGTCTACTGGAATTCCTTCAGAAGCCCTCCAGACATTCCTTCAGGAGTTCCTCTAGGAATTGCTCTATGAATTTCTCTACGAATTCCTTTAGGAATTCCTCTAGGAATTCTTTTAGAAATACCTCCAGGGATTTTTGTAGGGATTCCTCAAGGGACTCCTCCAGGAATACCTTTAAGAATTCCACCAGAAATTCCTGCAGATATTTACTCAGGAATTCCTGCAGATATTAACTCAGAAATTCCTGCAGAATTTACCTCAGGAATTCTGGATTTCATAAAAGCATTTCCTCCAGGATTGCCACCAAGAACACCTCAAGGAATTACCCCGAGAATTGATTCACAAAATCATCAGGGGATTTCTTTTTGAAATTCTTTCAAGAATTTTTTCAGTAATTCTCCAGGAGTTTTTCCAGGGATTCCTCCGGGAATTCTTACAGGGTTTCCTTGAAGAATTTTTCTAGAAATTTCTCCTCCAGGTATTCCTTTAGAGATTTCTCAAGGAATTTGTTCAAGGGATCCCTCCAGGAATCCCACCAGCATTTCCTCCAGGAATACCTTCAGGAATTGATCCAGGTATTTACCAGAAATTCCTCTAAAGATTCTTCCAAAGATTCCTCCAGGAATTCCTCCGATGATTCCTCCAATAATTCGTCTAGATATTCCTCCAAGCATTTTTCCAGGAATTCCTCCAGAAATTCCTCTGGAAGTTCCTAATGGAATTTCTGCAGGGATTTCTTAAGGAGTTCCTCTGGAGATTTCTCAAGGATTCCTCGAGGAATTCCGCCAGTGATTCCTCCAGATATTTGTCTAGAGATACGTCATGAAATTACTGTAGTAATTCTACTAGGGAATCCTCGAGGAATTTCTCCAGAAATTCATTAGAGGATTCCTCCAGGGATTCTACCTGAAAGTTTTCCAGCGATTCTGCAAGAATATCCTCCAGAAATTCCTCCAGAAATTCCTCCAGTGATTTCTCAAGGAATTTTTCTAGATATTCCTCCAGGAATTCGCACAAGCATGTCTCCAGGCATTCCTTCAGGAGCTTCTCTAGGGAATCCTCTAGGGATTGCTCTTGGAATTCTTGAAGGAATTCTTTTGGGAATACCTCCGGGCATTCCTCCAGAAGTTCCTCCAGGTATTTTCATAGAGATTTCTCCAGGGATTCATCCAGGCATTTCTTCAGAATTTGATTATTGGACTCCTCAAGGAATTCCTTTAACAACTAATCCAAGAATTATCCCAGGAACTCCTGCAAAAATTTCCTCAGGAATTCTTGCAAAAATTAATCCAGTAATTCGTTCGGGAATAACAAAAGCAAAATACCATTAGGCCGAAAGTCATGCAGCCGAATGAACAATATCCCGAATGGACATTAGGCAGAATGGTCATTGAACCAAAATACCATCAGGCAAAATGATCATCATTACCGCATTGTGACACAGGTGTACTTCCTGATACTTATGCTGCTTATTCCATCTGAGATTTTTCCATCTTTCAAAAATAGGTAATTCTTTCGTATACTCTTCATAGGAATGGGCATTCAAGAAAAAAAAAGACAAAAGATTAAATTATTTCAGACAATTAAACACAAACCGTGTGTTTTCAGGTAATACGGATGCTCTGATAGAAGTTTGAACTTATTCTTAGTCAAAATGTGAAGGTTTTTCGAAGACCAAAAATGTTTCTATGGTAGTGAGTAAAGGTAAACCCCTGCTTTATCTGGGAGTAGCACCTCACCACCCTAATGAAACAAAATTGTCTGCATTATATGCGCAAAACGAACTAAATTTGGCATGTGGACATTTTTGAAGGCATGAAATGGCTGTGATATTGTGAGTCCATCCAGAGGGTGGAGGAGGTTCTTATACAAATGAAATATAAATGTTTGCATAACTAGGAAAAAAATGTACGGCCGACGGTTATTAGGCCGAAGTTCATAAAGTCGAATGAAGAATAGCTCGAATGGACATCAGGTCGAATGTTCATTGAATCCACAGGCATAATGATCACCATGTCATCTTTGTCACACAGATTGGTCTTCCTGCTGCTTATAATGCTCACTCCATCACAGGTGTTTCCTTCTTTTAGTAATAGGCTGTTCTTTCAAGTCCCGTTTTCTTTACGGACCAACTGCTACAATTTACAGCATATCTAAATGTTTCCTTCTGTTTATCGAAGGTTTTTCTTTAGAGTGGCACTGTTGAGTAAGTTTATGGCAGTTGAACTGTTACGGTCATATACGATTTGTCCCTTTAAGTCACATTGATAAAGAATTGATTAGCAATCAAACCACCAAACGACATTTTTATTCTGAGATTTTTCCTTCTTTTAAAATAGACTGTTCTTTTGCACTGATATGAAGGAGGGGGCTTCACATAAAAAATCAGCCAATAAGCTCATAGCCACCGTTCATATGTAGAATAAGTTCAGAAAATTAACAAAAAACTGAGACGTAGTGCATGAGCAAAAATTAAAATGGGCAATACAAGGTTTGCCGGGTCAGCTAGTAAAAATTATAAATGTCCACGCAAATGCAAATTGCCAAACAAAAGTCACATGGGACAGTAATGTTTGCACCGGTAGGGAGGATGGAAATAAGGGACCATCCATATACCACGTCAGGAGGGGAGGGGGTCTGAGAAAAGTCCACGCTTGCCCACGGAGAGGAGGGTTGGGGTCTGTCAAATATCCACGTGGACAACATTGACTAAAGAAAAAAAAAGATTCATCAACGATACAAATTATTATTGATATGATTTTCCTTCATGACAGTTTTTTGGTATTTAATTTTTAATAAATTACTTTTTTAGTTGAGGAAGGCTACTCAAAGGATAAAATCATACATTGCATACCAATTTTGAAAGTTATATACCTAGCATTTTTTTTTTTGAAAATTATCAGAGTTTCAAACTGTATAGTAAAAACTACTGAACAAAATCCTGAAGTTTCAAAATTAAGCGAAGATCGTAACAGTGATGGATTTTCCATCAGAATTTTCGTTTAAATTCTGTATGGATTTCTATAAGTTTCGGCGTTCGAAATGCTCACTCATTCTCACGAAAATCGAATTCTTCCTCATACCAGTTTTCAGCGATAATCTGGATTGCGAAAATTCCTTTACGAAGAGGTGAACGAAAAAACATTTTCATTAACTCCTAGAGCTGCGAGATTTTCGATTGCTTCGATTGCTCGATCATGTTGTCTTTTCTTTACTCCTATGACGACAACGATGGTAGCTTTGATGGAGCAAATTTATTCCCTTTTCTGTGTAGTTAGCGTGGTAGTGTGGTTAGAGTGCGCGTGTCGTGTTAGATTTCAGTCATGTTTCAGGTTCGAATCCCTGTGGCAACCACAATTTTGTTAATTTGCTTTGAAAATCTTCTCGTGAGAAATTGGCGAGTGAAAATTTGGCTGAACAAAAATGAATTATCCGCTGGTTGAAGTGATTTTCAATGATCATTTGTCGTTACTCTCCAGAAAAGTAGTGGGAGCGAAAAGCGTTCCTCATGCAAAAAAGTTAAAATAAACTCTATCTCCCGTTGGCGTGAGAATAGCGTATTTCATATCACTGAAACGAAAATTGCGAACCCTGATAAGTTTTATATAAATTTTTGATACAAATTCAATGTTTTGAAATACATATCTGAAGATACGTGCAAGTCAAGAATCTTGAAAAATCACGTTTTTTTCTGTCCACGTGGTATAAACGGCCCCTTAAAGTAATTCTCATGCTGAAGGTATAATGCTACGATCCAGGCTTAAAAATATTTTTTGCAATTACGTGCCATAAGATTGCACTTTTCAATTGCCGAAACTGTGCAGAAATGGCCTACTTTTCTTGACTAGCTCAAGAGTGCCGAAAAGTAGTACTTTTCGGCAGCTTTGCAATGGTACACTTTTCACAAGTTTCCTGAAGCACTAATGTTCTTCCGTATACATTTGTCTGTTCGACGGCTGCTCCTGTGTCTGTTCGGCAGATCGAACCTGAATAGAAGCGATTCCAGTTCTGATTTGATCAGCCAAACAGACGTAGAGTTAGAAGCAGCAGCACAAAAAACGCTCGTTGACGACGCAACTCCGAGTAGTTGTGACACTTATAAACATAGCCTACCTGATTGAAAAAATTGACTTGTGCGCAATGCGCATGGGTGCTCGCACGTGGTTTTAGCTGACACCTCTGTCTGAGCAGTTAGAAATGATCGTACCTAAGGGTATTTTTCATAATTGCAAAAAATGTTGTATGCAACGCGTTGCAAAACTCGATTTTTTCAGCACTTGTCGTATTTATCCAACTCGGCAAGCCTCGTTGGATAAATGTACGACTCGTGCTGAAAAAATCATCATTTTGCATCTTGTTGCATAAATAACTAATTTCGTAAAAGCATAAGTCAAGCTGTTAATTTATCAACGATTTAGTATTATACGTGAAAATCTGTATTTATGAAATACTAGCAAATGTTGTATTGCCTTTTTGAGTGTGCTGTGTTGTCGTTCTACACCCAATTGTCGCATGCTAAATTGGAATCTCATATGACATGTGACAGTTATGCGTAGAACGGAAAAGTAGCGGTTTGGCAACTGTTGCGTTCCTTTCAGCATCACGATTAAGGTTGGCGTTCTTTTGATCGATGTTTTGGGTGGCTTTCTCAGTCTTTAAGTCGAGAACGAATTGTTTTCTACTCTCCCGACGTTTCTGCCGAAGGGTTTTGGCCTTTCTCAAGGGTCTATCGTCTCCTGTGTAGATAGTTGCCTAACCATTTGTGTTTGGCCTGCCTTCCCATTACCTGTTGTTTTTCAAAGGTTTTTTTAAATATATTTAGTTTTTATTGAACTTCACAGCACTGGTAACGATCATTTAGAAAAAAATAGTTCTTGTGATCGTGTTGAATTTCTTCCCGTTCATAATAAGTTCACTAATTTCAAATTTTTGAATTTGTTTGTTTGCAAATTTTTCTACAAATAAACACAGCAGCTCTATGGACGAATCGAACCATACAAAAACCATGCTGATCGGTTCATCAGTTTGTAAGCTTTACTGCCACAAAGTAAATTCAAATTAATTTCATACATAAAAAATAAAAAGCGACCCGTTTGCCCTCGCCTGCTTGCCGCCACTGAATCTGATTCATAAAACCATGCATAATAATCCGCCATAGATTTAGCATACTTTGCGCAACACACATTACGCCAGTAGGTAGCAGCAGAGCAGAGAGAAAAAAAAAGGATGTGGCAACAACTGCATAATGCAAGCCGAATGAATGGCTCGTTCCGGCTATGCCATTACAAAGTTTACCTCTTCTCGTATGGCGCAAGAGTATAATCGCACATGGTTTCAAGTGATACCTCGTCATATTTGCATGTCCCTTCTTCTATGTGCTGCTATTGAGAATGCAGGCTCCAGTGCCTTGTTTTTTCTTTGACTTTTTTTCTACCGACATGCAATGTGCAATTTCCATTTTTATCCTCTGGCCTCTTGAGAAATCTTTCTCCCGTGAGGAGAAATTGCACACGCCCTTACAAGTATGGCGGATTTGAATAGCAGAGAGGTTTTTCTTTGTAAAGCAGAAGGAAAAGAAAAACAGTTTCCTTCCTGGCTTTGAAGTTGCCATAATGAGTTTTCACGTGCATCTCAAAAAAATAATTATAAATAATGCGTTTTGAGTTTCCAATGTGCATTTAACTCTACGCCCTTAACGATTTTTCAAGAAGACCCTTGGTCTGTACTTGCATTGAAGTGATGCATTAACAAAAGTGAACAGTTGCCGCTTTGAAATAAATATTCGTCACTTTGAAGTTTACTTCAGGATGAGGAGGTTTGTGCAAAGGAAATGAAAATCTGCGATTAAACTTTTCAAGCAATGTTGTACTGTAAAACAGAATTATTCTTATTATATTCTATAGCTATGTCCATTTTTTTTAAAGTGTTCTCTGATTGTCAAGCCCTTTCGCTTATTTGGCATCCAAAAAAAAGTAACTTTTTTAAACTATTTTCGAACTTAAAAAAAATATGATACCTACACAGTGTACACTGAAACTTGTCGCACAATAATTCTTTATATTTTTTTTAAAACTTGATTTAGGATTAACCTATACAGTCATTCATCCTATTATTTTTAAATGAATCGGAAGCTATACACTGTGGTGCAATTCACAAGTAACATAACTAGCTGAATAGCAGTTTCTTAAGGTAAAGTTTGTTGAAGAGTGGTTTGTTCCACTCTTATACAGCAAAATTTTTTGCTGGATTGATCAAACACCTGCCGATTTTCAAACTATGGTTTGCTTCAATGAATTGCACTCAATTTTTTAAAGATTGAGTTCAATTCATAAAAGAAAACTCTAGTTAGGCTCAGTGTACCAGTTATGGCAATGGTACCTCAAAATCGCCATAGTCGATTTTCAACCTTTAAAGATACAAATCAACAAGAAAAAATCGTGAACCACAGATCACGATCACAAAAGATGATTGCAATCATTCAAACTTCACAATTTGCTCAAATTATGGTAGAAATAAATCATTTTCCTTAACTTTTCGACCTCCTTGCACCCTATTTCGCCATAGTGTACCAGTTATGGCAAATCCCATAAGGAATGCATGTAAAGAGTGCGAAGTGGAACCCAAATTAACAAATGTGTCCATAACTGGTACAGGGTTCCTATCATTGGCACACGCCGTAATAAATACCAAAAGTAGTTTTGGTTCCGTTTTTATATTTTTCCTGTAAAGTATGAAAACTAATCAATTATTTGACTTATTGTTTACATTCGTCGATCTTCTTCTTATTTTAGTAGAAATAGTTTTTCTTAGGTAGTGCGATAACTGGTACAGGCACCCTACAGCACACGGTGTGTTGAAACTGGATTATTATCGCACTTTCATGAACCTAAAATATTTTTTCGTTATAAGTTAGCCTTAGCAGTATATATTAAGATTCTGGAGGTTAAAAAATCTTTCATCGGGGAAAATTAAAATAAATTCGATTTTAGTAGTTTACCACTTTTCTCATATGATATGGTATTACGCAAATCTGATGAACCTAAACTCCGCTAGAAAAAGTCCGCTTTCTAATAAGAAATTTGAATCCATTTAGAGAGAAACGAATGCAAAAGTCTTTACAACGAGTTTAAATTTGTTTGGCGTTCGTTTCATGTGTCCAGCCCACTATAGTCTGCCGAAAGTCATAAACCATTAAAATCTACATTCCTTCCATTTGTCTGGCACATAGATATTTGTAATGGAGTTAAACAAATACTTCCCATTAGAGCGACCCATACATTTGAGGAAGCACCATACACCTGTGACTCATACCATTTGCAGCACATACCCTTCATGTGCTAATTTGCCTGAAATGGCGGGTATTAATTGCACAAACTTTGCATCTCAAACCACATCCACATGGATATTTGCCAGAAAGTGTGAGTCGACTATACTGAGTTTGCGTGACTTATTTGTAAAAGTTCTGCCTCTGATCTGTTAAGGACTTTCGTCCATACAAAATCTTAAAATTTTTAAAGACTTATCTCCTTGTTACTTATAAATTACCTGGGCTGTTGAGTCTCAAATAACAAAAAGTTGACACAAAAAACATTAGATTGGCGTTGTCATGCATGGCGTTAATGCATTTAAAAATGATAATTCAACATTCGGTTTAAAATAAGGTACACAGGGGCAAGTTGAAACGGGTGGAATAAAATGAAACAGCGGGTTAACGTGATATTATCTAGTCATGATAAGCAATTTGAATTTCATTACATTTTTTTAATCAAACAATTATTTGGTCAAGGATGATTATACAAATGGTATTGAAATCATTTTCAAAACATCACAAGTTTTTATTAAGAATTTACCTTACCGAATGAAACACATGCTTGATATATGTCAATATGAATGACATCTTATAGTATAAGCCTAAAATATATTGGAAATATATCAATTTGCAAGTAATACGATAAATTTCAATAATAGTAGTCTCGTGTAGTGATTTTTTCTATGTTCATAGTTTCACTTTATAAGACACTTTAGTCTTGATAAAAACTTCATGCATTATAATGGGTTCAATGTTATGACTGCATAAAATAAAGTTTCTTTTTTCTCAAGTAGAATTCCTTCTTCTTTGGAAAGTGAGTTTGACATAAGATTTAGTATGGGGAAAAATGTCACTTGTCCTTGCAGAGCGTGACGAAAACGAAATAAAAAGGAATAGTGATTAAAATGACTAGTCATAAAACTGAAAAACCACTGTACTGTACTTACAAAGTGGAAACTATCCATTAGAATTGAATTAAAAAGTCACCCGTACACTCGATACCTTCCAACCATCTTCTATGTGTTATATCTATTTGGCAATCAAAATCTATCCAATGATTCCGAGATGAAGCATAAAATAACTAATAAAAGTTTTTAAAAAGTTGTATCGAAACCTCAAATTGCGTCAATCTTGCCTCACTTTGCATATCACTGTTTGTTGTTTTTTTTATATATTTTATCACATTTCCAGAACATTGATGTCTTCTTAATCTTGTTCTACATTTTCAATTTTTATTTCATCTGTAAATTAAGTTAAATTTGTTCTCAGCATAAACAACAATGAACATATTTAACATGAACATATCTAAAACTAAGTAAAAAGAAGATAGAGTTAAGGACTGCTCCTTTTAATTGCACTAGGTTTTTGCATTCTTTGACAGATACGTATTTCGACCTCAACTGTTAGGCCATCTTCGGTACATTGTACTTAATCCGATATTCTTTTTACGTACATGTATTCCGCTAGCATGCCCAGGTTCATCATCATATCTAAAACTGCTTCAATCAAACATTGATTGATTTCACAATTAAAAAAAAAAAGATTACAAATGCTTACCTTAAAGTACGTGTATCAAGGGCGTATGCCGAAAGAATAATTAAAAGCTATTCTCTAAGGGCTGATTTCTTAACATCGGATTAACCGGAAAAACCAGGCTTACCCATATAGTTAAACCTGGTTTAATGCTTTAGTCAGGGTGAAGAAATCGGCCCTATGTATCCAACAGGCGAACAAAAGTATTCATAGGATAAATTTTCACTTTTTAGGAAAACATTGAGCCCTGCAAAATCAGAGCACAATATACATAAAAGTTCTTACGATATTCGAAGAGCTATCAGTATTTCTGCTAAACTAGATCAATACACCTAAATTTACAGTTAACATGAATGTTAAAAAATGCGCGTGATTAAGTCACCATATTTGTTTAATGATTTCGCAATCGAATCATCTTTCGTGGTCGTCTGATCGTCGTTTAGGTGTATCGTTACATGGTTTGGCCTGCAAAGTATGTGCAACTAGTACTCGCCATTTCAGGCAAATTAGCACATGAAGAGTATGTGCTGCAAATGGCACACAGGTGTATGGTGTTCACAGGTGTATGGCGTTTCCTCAAATGTATGAGTCGCACTAATGAGAAGCATTTCTGGAGCAAGATTTGAAAACGGCCCAGAGGTCTTGTGTCTTTTTTTCGAAAACGCTCCGTAGGGCCTAACAGCAGCCCGCCCACGCAAATATACACCGTAATCCGAAAGATCGATGTTTGCTCTCTCTGATAACGGTCTTAGTTTGTGTGAATAAGCTAATGGGGGCTGAGGAACGTCATTGTTTACCAATGCTTGTATGCCCTTTTCAAATGTTGCTCCAGATTTGTTTTCCTCCATTACAAATAATCTATGTACCAGATGAAAAAAAGTAGACTTTTATGATTTATGACTTTCGGCAGACTGTAGTGGGCTGGACACATGAAACGAACGCCAAATAAATTTAAACTCGTGGTAAATACTTTTGCATTCGTTTCTCTCTAAATGGTTTAAATTTATTATTAGAAAGGGGACTTTTTCTAGCGGAGTTTAGGTTCATCAGATTTGCGTAATACCATATCATATGAGAAAAGTGGTAAACTACTAAAATCGAATTTATTTTAATTTTCCCCGATGAAAGATTTTTTAACCTCCAGAATCTTAATATATACTGCTAAGGCTAACTTATAACGAAAAAATATTTTAGGTTCATGAAAGTGCGATAATAATCATGTTTCAACACACCGTGCAGCATCTCAAGCATGGCCATTTTGTATGAAAATCGGCGTTTATCCATCAATTATGCACCACAGTATATGTACTTGTCTGCTATAAGCTCTTCGAACAACGTATGCCAATAAATCCTGGGTCATTTGGTGATTCCGTTTCCTTATCGATTGCGTTCTCAATTTTGGAGACGGAATCCGGAAGAATTTATGGAGATCGATTACAAGAAAATAAAGACAGGTGCAGTACAGATTAAGTGGACTACGCTATGCTGGAACAAGGTGAGATCTTTCTAATTACACACTTTGTTTGTACCTTATATTGTGATATAACTACATATAAATTGAAAATTCGCTATTTTCAACATCCGTTCATCTATTGGAAGCCGCTTCTGTTCTGGATTCTTTTTAAGTTGATTGGATTAATAAAAAAAACGCTTGCAAGGACTTGGCCAGGTGTGTGGAGTTGAGTGGGTCTATGGCATTATAGATAGTAGCGACATCAGCAATGTCAATGGATATACTCAACTTAGCAACTCCATCCAAGATTTGTGCAAGTATTCATGCTATGCTATGCTATTGGGTTTTTAACTTAAAAAGAAATGTATTGATTATTTTTATTTTATACAAAAGAACAACTTTTTCTGAGCCACTATGATATTTTTTTTCAGATTTTTAGCACTTTATTTTGGTACCTAAAATGAATTTCAAAGATATTTTTTGAAGTCATCTTTTGACAGCTGGGCAGCTGGTGGACTGCTCTTCTCAGTACAAATGCGACGAAGAGTGATTCAACAAATCGTTCCCATGCAAACTTTAAATTGATTTTTTAATAAGGTCATGGGCACCAAAATTCACGAAACTTTGGGTTTCGGTTCAGTTTGGCACGCAGATTCAGAATCCCAAGCAACACGACTTGTTTCAAAGCCAGTACCAGCAACATCAGTGCAATTTATTCACTGTTCAAATTAAGAACAACAGAACACAATTGCTTCTTCTTTGAAACGCAAAAAGCGCAAATTTTAAATCGTTGTGCAACTTGAGCTAGAGGGAATGATAAAAAAAGAAAAAAAAAATTCAGACTCGAAACATGGACACCAGGAGTATTAACCACTCACCTTACACACTACACCAGAAGCTCTGTGAAAGATTTGCTGCTCAATGCAACATAAAAGCTTCTGAAGTTACGCGTTGCGAAATGAAAAGACGCGCAAGTTTTCCGCAACACATTTGGAACCTAATCTGAACAAACAAACCAGAGTAAGATGTTTCATGTGTGTTACATAGCACATTTAATGCAAGCTGACTGTATTGCCACTTGTGAGGAATATGTAAGCTCCGCCTCCATAAATCGATGTTCAATACGATGTTATTTGTAATTCCTATGAAACAAAGCTGCAACTTAACGATATTCGGAGTTTAAATGCAACTCAACTGACAAGATGGAAGTTGCGTGCGCTTTTATTGCAACTCTTTTAGACCAAAGCATAGAAAACCACATTTTGGATGATGTTGCAGGTGCTGCTTGGGATATGGCATAATCTCAACACCGCTAAAGAAGCCAATTGCTTTCAATTTACGAAAATTGGTTTTATGAAGCATTTTTCGAATCAGTTTTGCACCTTTTAATTTCCCCCTACTTTGCTTATCCTTTGACAGATACGCAAACAAAATAGGGCGGAATTAAAAGGTACAAAACTGATTACATTCTTCCGTAAAGGCGAAGACTACTTTATCAAGAAGACATGCAACTCTGTTGTTTTCCCATACTAACGGCATACGACACCGACAGCACCGCCGCCTGTTGAGCTAAGGTGGTACCTTTGTATAAAAGTGTAAGAGTGTATTGGTACGAGTATGAAGATTTACACACACTACCATAAATGCTTCCACCTTAATCCGCGGTGGCGCTGCTAACAGTGACTCCCGATTTTGAGCAGTGCTGCAAGTCTTCTTGTTAAAGTAGTCTTCGGTAAAGGGTATTCTGCTTAGAGAGTTCGAAAAGTCAGTACAAGATCATTTACGAAGCATATTTGTTGAGCTACGAAAGCATATTATCAGTGAATTTGCACCAGTTTATGCATATACATTTGGGGTGATACACAAACTATGTCACGCAAAAATCGACCATTTTCAAGCCCCCCTCTCCCCTATGAGACACTTTTTGTATGAGACCTTACAATTTTTTATATGGATCGCCACGTTATGCAAAACACCCCATTCCCACCTAAAGCGTGACGTAATTTGTACATGACCCCTTTCAGGCTAGCTGAGCGTTAACTTAGTCCATATCAGTTCAGCTCAAACTTTTGCTGTAGCTTATGGGAGTCTCAAGCAGCAAATTCAAGTGGTAAAAGTTTACCGTAAAACTTATATTTTAGTTTGGAATTTTATTATAAATGTTTGAGGCACCCTAGTAGAATACCCCTTGCTGAAGTTGGATTTTCCGTCTGTCTTCTGCTATTTCTCGGTTATCTTCCAATCCAGCTAGTGAGTTTTATAGGTAACCAGGAATCCAGGCCCTTCATACAGCGGTATGTTGAGTGGTCAAAGTGTGTCAAAGAGTGTGAAAATGGTAATGAAATTTAATCTTTACTGTTAAGTGGAACTAAATGCAGAGCAAGACTCAAGGTAGTCACCAATTTCACTGAAAAAATCAGCTTTACCTTCCTTAGCCCCTAAAAAAAGTTACAAATAATACCCTCGTTCACTCGTTCACTGCTGCCGAACTACCGCACACTAGGGGAATCAACGTGTTTTGGACATAGCGTTACGACAATATATTTTGGACACTTCCATTTGTTTTTGCTGTAAGTGTCCGAAAATTATTGGCGCGTTGCTGTGTTCAAAATATGTTGGTTTCCCTACTCCAGACGACCAAGTCACACGAATGCAGTGTGCAGAGAATTTATGCAATAAAATGCATAAAGTGCATAACATTTGAGGATTTTCAAGCACATAGCAACGATGAACACTAATATTTCGGATGTTCCGGATTTCCGGAACCGGTTCTTGTCTATATTCAAAGTCCACGTGAATACCTTTCCAACGATTCTTGGGCGGTCCTGATTACTTGTTTGGTTGCAAAGCTTGCCAAAGTTAGGGTGGCATTTGATTGCGGACACATTTGCGTAAACGCGCTGCCCGTGTGTATCGACTCTGAATTTATTTATGCATCGGTTGTGATATGATATCATGCTCGATTGGCTCCAATACAATCGAACGCATGTCGAATTTTATTCGCCAGACTATAGATGAAATGACTGTATAAGCTGTCTAATAAAATCTATCTGATAGGTAAATAGATCTATCAAAGCCATAATCAAAGTCTAGTGATTGTGATCACGGAGTGTAATTGTGATTCTATTTATCTTTCTATTAACAGGTCAGTATCGATTATGCCAAGATGAAGCCCTCAGCTGCTCCTTTTATTGAAATCTGGGAACAAATGGAGCCAAAAGTTTTGAAGCAGCATGAACACCTTTACAAGGAAATCAGAGCAGGTATATCAGCATTTATGTTTTTTTTATGAATCCAACTGATAAAATGTAATTATAGGTTTTATTCGTGCGTTATCGATCATCCGATTGAAGAATCCTTCAAGAGGATCCAAGAGGAAGCAAGATAGTACTGCGAGAAAGTTAAATCCACTATCGGGCACCATTGAATGGATCAAGGTATTTTTCTTTCAAAGCAATTAAATTAAAATTATAAGCAAATTGTTATTATTTTAAAATAGGTGGAAGACGACCTGCCCATGACAGAATCGATAGCTCCGGTTTTGTTCGTCAGGGGTGAACCAATGCAAGCGAGCCGTGACTGTGTCCTCCGATGGAATCAGTGGATTATTCCAGTGGCACAAGACGTGAAGACTGCGTTCAAGCTGCTTGTGGAGTCGTTTACGGTGTTCAACGTTTCACCAGCGCCAACGGATAAACAGTTCTTTCTGTTTATGAACGGAGCGGTTTGCAAGACTGAAACATTGAGCACTACGGGAGCAAAATTCTTGCATTCGCTCGACTAAATGTTCATAATTGTTGTTTTTTAAAATTATGGACAAATTCATGATTTCTCTAAGCATGTCCAAACGAAAGATGATTTTGTTAATAAAAGATCAGAACTGAAATTACTACATTTTATTAAATTCCAAGTAATTTTATTTTTATTGACAACCCTATTCCATTAAAAAGCCTTCCAAAATAACAATCTGTTCGGTAATGGATTTCACAATCTGTTCGGTAAATTTTGACAGTTCCGTTTCAATCTACGTTACGGATCGTTCGGTGAATCTATACTTTACCGAACGCATTACCGAACGCTCAGCGGTTGAGATTTCGGTAAAAAAATTACCGAAGTCGGTGATATTTTCTTGCTGTGTAGCTGTTTATCAAAATGGCCATTTTTTCCGGACTGAATAATATGCAACTTATACGGGTAGCAAATTGAAAAGTAGTTGCATAATGTTCATTATGCAACTCATTGGAATTGCATTATAAACATTATGCAACTCAAATGAATTGTATAATGAAAATTTCATTGCAAGCCTCGTGTGATAAATGTACGACCCGTGCTGAAAAAATCAACTTTTTGCAACTCGTTACATAAATAACTATTAAAGCCTGTATCCGCAATAATCGGGACACAGAAGTACTTCAGCAGCTCTGTAATGAATCGATAAAATTGGCCAAATAATTGACTGAGAACTCTTTGGCGTATGTTTATTATTTGTGCTAAATTTCATAAAAATCGATGCATTACTTTTAATTGTGGGTGAAAAACGAACAGACGTGATTTTAAGCATTTTGTACAATCATAATCAATTTTTCTTCACATACTAGATGGTTCTTTTACGCTACAGTTCAAAGTTCTGTGATGATAATTATGAAATTTCCTTAGCAGCTATAATACTTATAGAGACACTTTCTTACAAAATTTCATCAACTTTGATCGATTGATTTGAAAGCTACTGGTGTTGACAGGGGTGAGTGTCAGTGAAAATGTTTCGTGTTTTTCATGTGCGATGTTTGCCTATTCATAACTTCTGAATTTCTCTGTCAATTTTCATGAAATTTTCACAGAAGGTAGTCGATTATGTGTATAATATGCCTGCAAAATTTGATGATTATTGGTGTGGTACTTTCAATAGTACAATTCTGACTAATTGCTGTCTAAGTCCCAATACATGTTTCGGCTACAAAATTGTTGATTGTTCATCGATTGTTTTGAAATTTTGCCTATGCAACAAATGTAGATTGAGAGGTTTGTGTTCAAAATTTCATCCATTTCTTTAGCCAAATTCAAAAGTTACAGCGCTGACAAGCAAAACTAGGGACTGTACAAAATTCAATGGCGCACATTTTACTCTTTTGTTGCTACAACAAAAAGTACTGCACCGATTCACATGAAATTTTGTAGGTGAAATAAACACATCTTAAGATGTTATTTGTCAGAATTGGAGCAATTTTAATGTTCCTATTGCAGAGTTACAGCTGTATTTCTGTGTCCCGATTATTGCGGATACAGGCTTTATAATGCTGAATTGAATAAATAATATGTTTTCCTTAAAAAACAATCAATTTTAACATTTAGTGAGTTTAGCCAAAGTTTACGTTTCACACATTTTTTTTTATTTATTTATTTTTTGACAAAATACTCTGAGATGACCAATTTATGTTCCACATGGTTTATTAACAAACTTTAACTGCGATTTGCTTTGCTGTTTAACTTTAGGCATCCAACTACAAATTAGATAATGTTCGTATGAATGTAAATTAATTTCGAGATTATCTTACAGAACGGCAAAAGGTTATTGCAACCATAACAAATTGCAAATGCACCATAGAAAATCAAAAAGCGCTCCATAAAGAATGATTATATGTTCCATGAAAATGTGCAATGTTACCCATAAACAATTGAAAACGTTCCATACTTTATAAAAAATGTACCGGTAAAACATAAATAATGCAATAAATAGGCTGCCTTACAGAATGTGCACACTTTTAACAATCACTCTCAGACCTTCACACATGTGTTAAACATTCGTGATCCTTTGTAGATATTAATTAATCGCACGTACATTTTGAACCCTACAAAGGCTTTGGGAGATCTCAAATGATCTTTGTGGAGCTTCGCCTGCCTTGGCTGACCGGCCATTACAGACCTACCTAGAGGTGCACGAGCACCGGCTTCGCTTGTAGAGATACAGGTTTATATTCCATGGAATTCTTAGAATATTTATAACATCCGAACAGCTCAACACTTCATTCACACGTTAGAAGGGTTATGATCCTCCTTTCGTTTTTTGAAGCGTTCAGCTAGGACAGCTAGTAAGCAACAAAAATGTTAAGCAATAAATTCTCGAAGCAGAGATTATGATCAATCAGGCGGAAAATTCCGTCAATGTAACAGAAATACTTTCCCGGGAAAAATTACGCTGTTAATGATGATCAATTACTGCCGGCCGCCCAACCATGTACATCAAAAAGCACGTCTGCATTGCTCCCGCGGCGAAATGTATTAATGAATGGCTCCCTTTCCAGGAGAATCCTGACAATAGCGAAGAGAAGAATGTCACAACTGTAACCCAATATGGTTGTCCCTTGATTCGCCAGATTTCAGCCAAGCCACCACGTGTCACTGAAGAAACCGGCATCAAATAGGATCCGCCGAGCAAAAGTCACGTTCTCGACCGTTTAATTTCTCATCATTATTGCCGTGTATATTCGTGATTTAATTTCTTTTTTCCCTGTTTGATTGGTTTTTCGTGTGGGGACCATCTTCGTACACTTTGATACGGTGATATCACAATCATCCCTGATTGCTTGCTCATAAGGGCTGAAGAGTCAACACAAAAAAAGAACTGAGGCTCTTTTACACGTTTACTCGTCTCGGTCTGGAATTGTCTTCATTATATCCTATGATCGAATGTTCGAAATTTCAAGTTGTATGAATGGAGATTTGTGACGGCATATCAAGTACGAGCATGGGAATTGATGACCGTCTCATTCGTAGATGCTGCTTCGTGATTGGACAAAACTTCACTGAGAACCAACAGAAGTTTTTCTGGCTAGCTGGCAATTCTCAAAGTGCAGTTCGAGAGCTCAATATTAACTATTTGGAAACGGAGAGATCATATAGGTCACCAAGAGACAAATAGTATATATAGTATATAATCAAAACACTAAATACAAATGAACACAGCCTGCGGCAAAGACTAAATCATCACTCGTATTTACCCTGTTTATTCCATATATATGTTACACTAGTTTACAAAATGAAACGAAAGTCGTGAACTTCTGTCAAGGACCAACATTTTTGAAGCACAATTTAGTGCTGATTTCGAAACCGACCTTCAAACATTTTTAAGAAGAACAGTTTTTTAGTTTTAGCTCAATATCGAGTTTTAAAACTTTTCAAAATATGTAATTTACTAAAATTTAAATATATTGCGATTTGTTTAACCAATTTTTAATCTTTTTCCATAAATTAAAAGCTGAATACGATACCATTCGATCATCTGAATGCAGGTTTTGCGTCAGATTGATGAAATTCAAGATATTGGCGAGTTTCAGGGACGATCTCCTTAAATTTTAGCAAAATTCCAAAAAAAAATTGAAGAAATGTATTTTTTCAATAAGAAAAAAAAAACATTCAAAAATTCTTTCTCGACGTTTATTTGACATATCTTATGTAGGCGAGTTACAGTAAAAATTTCAGCTCCATCGGAGCATTGATTACGGAGAATGAGATGTTCGAAGTGAGCGACTTTGCTTAAAAATAGAACAAAAATGGATTTCAAATCATCAACCTTGTATGGAAAGTAGAAAAATTTCCGCTCCACTGTATTTTTTTTCTCTCGCGTTTTCGAACTCAGGGCATGATTCTACACCAAAAATGATCATTAGTATGGGACACGCTTGCATGGAAAAAAATAAATCCTCGCTCCAGTCGACTTTTTAGATGTCACTTAGGTCCCATATGAACTGTACAAAATTTCAGCGCAATCGGTGAAACTAGAATTTAGCGCAAGCGGTTCAAAATTTGCATACGATTTACTATGGGAAAAGTTACACTTTCAAACAAAAAATCCCAGAGGTCACCCTTTGTCTCCTTAATTCAAATCGATCAACGTTTTTTGTAGAAAAATTATTTATGAAACTTTGCTTCGAAGACCGCAAAACGATTGGAGGTTTGTGGAAAAAGTTATTGATTCATTACCGATTAGAGATCCAACAAACGGCTTTTTGTTTTGTTTTATCAGCTGCTTTTGCCGTTGTTGCTTGGGGTGGCGGGAAGCGTCACCACCCCCAAAACAGCATCAGCCAAGGCAGCAGCTGCTAAATAATAAAACAAAACAAAATGCCGTTCGTTGGATCACTATTCGGTAATAAATCAATAACTTTTTCCACAAGCATCCAATCGTTTTGCGGTCTTTGAAGCAAAGTTTCATAAATGATTTTTCTACAAGAAGCGTTGATTGATTTGAATTAAGGAGACAAGGGGTGATCTCTGGGATTTTTTTTTTCTGAAAGTGTAACTTTTCATATAGTAAATCCTATGGAAACTTTGAACCGCTTGCGCTAAATTATAGTTTCACCGATTGCGCTGAAATTATGTACAGTTCGTATGCGACCTAAATGGAATCAAAAAAGTCGACTGGAGCGAGAATTTGATGTTTGTCCCATACTAATGATCATCAGCTTACCGAGTTCAAAAGTGCTGTAAACTAGTGTTATGGTACATTTTTTATTTTGTACTCGTTCATTTCTGTTTATCGAATTTAAAAATATTATAAATGCCATAACGATGTAAAACCACAGACAAACAGACGTCTTACTCTACCTACTTCCCATCGTTAAAAAATCATTGAAAAATTGATGTTTTAGTCACCTTTTAGAAAGTTTATTTTGTATTAAATCGATACAATTAACATATTTTAATTTTTTCCCAAATCATTCTATCAAAGTTAAATAATTTTAGGGAGTCGAATACACTTTAAAAAGGGTTTCTTTAAAACGAATAAAATTTTTCATAAAAAAAAATTGACATGACTATTGTATGAAATCTCAAAATGATTTCGTCTCAAAAAATCCGTATCCCAAATAGGCTTCCAGGAAAAATATAAAAGTGTGGGGATGTCCAAAAATAAAAAAGTTAGAAAAATCAAAAATCGAAATTCACAAAATCGAGAATCAAAAAGAATCATCTTACAAAACATGTTTAAATCGATTTTCGATGACAAAAAAAGATATGTACAGTATGACCCATAAAAAATGCGACAGTTTTCAAAGTCATCGTTCCCCTACTTCGAACTGATTAACCTCGCATGTATCTATTGGATAGTATAGTAGAGCCACTAATCTTTTAATGGCAAAGGAACATAGACTGATTCCATGCAAATACCTTCGGAAATATAACGTTGAACATATGGATGTCGAAATCGTCCACGCGCCAGAGGCCGTTTTTTAAGGATATAATTTTCTTTCAATTGCTTTCAATCACATTCAATCGAATTTTATTTTTTTCATAATAGTACTTTTATGGCTGGATAAGGTCTTCAGGAGTTGGTTGGTTCGTCGGACAAGCACGAAAAAATATTAACTTATAAATTAACTTATAATTTTGTGAAAATTGAATTATTTGACAAATGATAATTTTTAGAAAATATTATGTTTTGAGCATGAAATTGTTTTTAAGTACATAGTATTTGTACCTATCATAAAGGTAGGTATATATGCCTTCATCGACAAAAAAATGTTTTGAAAAATGTTCTAACAGTGTTAAGTTTTTTATTAATTTATCTTAAATACGGTTTTTAATATGTAGCACCTTTTTTAGTTTTTGTTTCCTAAACATTTGAAATTATTTTTAAAATATTTTTCAAACATGGGCGTATTATTTCTTCATGGTTTCCATGCGTTTAAAAGTTTTCATCTTAGTTCATTTTGCTATGAAAATTATAGGAAAACTTGATTTTATTTAGAAATTGTTAACAATTATAAGGTATCCCATATACGTAACCAATAAATATTTTGACAAAAATTTTAGAGATCCTGTATGACAATGACCTCCTTGTTGTATCCTAATCCAAAAAAGTTTGATTCATTGGGATTATTTCATTAAAAATCATCAAATACTGCAAAAAAATGGAATGTCGCATTTTTTTGTGGGTCATACTGTAGATCAAAATCAAAAATTTGGGTATTAGAGGGTTAAAATATTCTGTAGTTCGCAAATCTCTCGCTCATGACGCTCGCATTGTTTTTGCTGCTGTTTCTACCGCTATCTACTCAGTGGGTTTGCGAAAGACAGCGTGATTAGCATTGGGCGATTATTATTTTGTGTCGATGATTTTAATCGCTCTTTATTCCAAGTGATACGTCTGTTTGTCTGTGGAAAAATCATCTAATACATATTGATCATAAACGTGCATTCACAGCTGCAAAAGATTCTCTCATACCCACTACACATTTACGAGGTTCTGAGTTGGTATTGCACCACTCCTAAATTGGGTGAAAATTATCCAAAATGAATTCCAGAATCCAGCAATTGGGTTTTTAAATTTTGAAAAATGTATTCTTTTTTTTTATTTTATATGAAAGAGCACCTTTTTCTGAGCTACTACACTTAAACATCCATTTAGGCCGGATCCATTTAGGTGAAATCTATTTAGGTAACGTTACCTAAATGGAATCTGATTGTGTTCAGAGCAGTTGAAGTGTTTTAGATTAGGGATAAGGTTGGTTTAAGGGAATTAAGTTGCAAGTGGAGTTAAGAGGAGTTCAGGGCGTGCTCAAAGGGAGGAGGGAGCACTGAGGAGGGGGGATGGGGTAGGTTTGGGACTGTTTTAGGGTTCCTTAAGAATTTTCTCGAGCATAAATCATCGAATCTACATGCATAACTTGTGTGTTTAAATGATTGAATAAAAGTCATGCTTACAAAGCCGCAAGCAACTTTGTGCTGTCAAGTGGTAAGTTCAATTTTAAGAATCTCTAACAGCTTCTTTGAGTATAGGTCATCGGATCTACAATGGTAAACTGTCTGGAACGCCTTGAATTTATTCCGAAACCACCTGAAACGCTTTAAAGCGCCGCTTAAATCTCCCTGAAGCTCACTTAACCCGGGAGCGGTCGCGTCGTATACTGAGTACACGCACCATGAAAAATGCACGCATGTGGTACACAGCGTGAGCACGGCGTCACTGCAGGTAGTCAAAGCCGCGACTGC
This sequence comes from Aedes albopictus, assembly GCF_035046485.1. Taxonomy (NCBI): domain Eukaryota; kingdom Metazoa; phylum Arthropoda; class Insecta; order Diptera; family Culicidae; genus Aedes; species Aedes albopictus. The sequence continues at coordinate 221,590,834 of NC_085138.1, forward strand.
TCGAGGGTCAAGTGCTGTGATCAGAAACTGTAGGCCCTTTAAAACCCCCTGTAACACCCCTGAGACCCTATGAACCCTCCGAAACGCCTGAAGGGTCTCCAGTTAGCCTAGTGGTTAAGGCGAAGGATCGCCAATCCGGAGACGACGGGTTCGATTCCCGTTCCGGTCGGGAAAAATTTCCCGACTCCCTGGGATAGTGTATCATTGTACTTGCCTCACAATATACTAATTCATGCAATGGCAGGCAAAGAAAGCCCTTCAATTAATAAATGTGGAAGTGCTCGAAAGAACACACTAAGTTGAAGCGAGGCAGGCCAAGAAGAAGAAGATGAAGTAGAATAAGAATAAGAATAATAAGAAGAAGAAGAAGAAGAAGAAGAAGAAGAAGAAGAAGAAGAAGAAGAAGAAGTAGAATAAGAAGAAGAAGAAGAAGAAGAATAAGAAAAATAATAAGAATAAGAAGAAGAATGCCTCTGAAACCCGTCAAAAATCCTCTGAAGCTTCTGAAAACGCCCTCGGAATCCCCCTCGGACACCATGTAACGCACCTGACACCCTCAGAAACCACCGAAAACGCCTACGTAACGCCTGAGTAATACCTATGAAACTCGCCAAAAAACATCTGAAGCTTTCTGAAATGCCTTCGAAACCCAAAAAAAACGCCTACGTAACGCCTGAATAACACCTCTGAAACTCGCCAAAAATCCTCTGAAGGCTTCTGAAATGCCCACGAAACCCCCCTAAACCCCCTCGGAACCCATGTAACGCACCTGAGACCCTAAAAAACCACCGAAAATGCCTATGTAACACCTGAGTAACGTCTCTGAAACTCGCCAAAAATTCTCTGAAGCTGTCTGAAATGCCTCCGAAATCCTCCTAAAACCCCATCAGAACCCATGTAACGCAACTGAGATCCTTCGAAACGCCCGAAAGTACACCTAAAGCCCCACGGTGCAACGCCTTTTGATTTTTAAATAGGTTCCCGGGCACTAAAACTCATGAAAATTTCGATTTCGGCTCAGTTTGAATATCGAATATCGAATTATCTCAACGCCGTTATAGAAGCCAATTGTAGAACAAAATTATTTGCATTCATTCTGCCACAATATTGCATATCCGAGATGAACTAGCCTAGGGCTAAAAATCTCGTTAATACACATAAAAAAATATTGCATATTTAGTCCACCACTGGATTGCGCATGCAGTCTTCATAAGTGCAAAAACGCAAATGAAAGCGCGATTTTTTTCCTCCCCTGTCGGGGAAATTAAGCCACTGCGTCCAATAAGTTGAACTATTGTGGCATAAGTGCGCGATTACATCAAATCGAGTTGATGTCTTCGGTGCACTATTTTATTGATTTATGCTGAATAAGTGTTCTGAAGACACCGAGTAGGTTTGATGCAGCCGTGCAATTTCATTAACGTTTTCGCAGTCTTGAAAACTACAGGCATACCTCTATAATACGTACACCATCGCTTCGTTTAGTGTACGTACTATCGAAACGAGGCACTTATTTTTATCGAATATATCATTTTTAGATTAAGCATTATTATGTCTAGAATGTCAGGATGGCTGGAAAATAACATAAGGCCTAAGGGATCATTTAAAAATTCAGTAATTTTACTTCTATAGACTACACTCTTTGTTGGAAAAATCTCTTACTGCTCTGGGGATGCTTCGTAGAGGTTTATTAGAGTTATCTTTTAGTACAATCCAATCTGGTCTAGATATATAGGAAGTGATCTTGACCAGTTGTACCTTCTTTACATGAATTTCGTGATATTTTGAATACATTTTCTAAAATGTTTTAATTTTGAATGCATTATCCATCGTCTGGGGAGCTGGGAAGTGGACTTTATTTTCACCACTTTAAAATAACTGTTTTTAATCCTTCCCCACTGTTGGGAGAACATATGCCACTGCCTAATGGACGCTGAACTTTTGTGACATTTCCGTTTTTCCGCAGCATTATTTATCAGTTGTTAATTTCCAAATGATAAGCAGATACGATGGAAATTTTCTTTACAATTTTTTTCGAGACCAACCGAGACGGTATGTAGAAATTCTTTTTTTCCTTCTTGGCATAACTAGGATAGTGCCTGATTTTCAACTAAGAGATTAATAAGCATTCAACGATTCTTAACTAAGCAACTCTCTTGTTGAATAACCGCACCGGCGTGATTGCTATATCGTATAAAATAAAATGAATTCATGTACCTACGTGGTGTGGTAAACTTCGTTTTAATTAAAATTAATCCAATTCCAGACTCCCTTTTCATCCATGTTCATGCTACAGCTGCCATCACGATTCTTCAAAAACATAAAAGGCTCTGTTTTAGGCAAATACAATTATGCTATAAACTTATTCCAATCGTTGATGCGAGCTTCGTGAATTCATTGCCATTGTTGAACCACTTTTTTGTTTTGTTCCTCCATTACTAGTTTAGTTTCAGTTTTGGCACGTCCTACATGTTTTGAAAAATGGTGATCATCAGCATATGCGAGAGCTGCAAAAATATTGCGAGGCTGAATGGGCACCATGTATGTACCTACTGCGTATACATTTGAAACTCGATTTACACATGGTGAGAGATACGATACGATGTGCTTATGAAAACAACTCACATAACAGCTTCATGGGAAAAATATTTGAACATCAATTGTTTTATGGGTAATTCGGTAAAGGATGGGATTTCTAGTGCAAGCAATAAAGGAGCTATTTCAACTGAATTAAACGATTACAAACGGAAACCAGAGAAGGTTCTGCAGGCAATGGAGTTACTGAACGGGCTTTCCATTTCATTCATGTCTTTCTTTCAGCGCTTCGGATTGATGGAGGTGTAAGAAAAATGTCAAAATATTTGTAAACACTACGACAGTTTTCAGTTCAATGCATTCTCCGAACAATGCGCCGCATAGTTTCAATAAAAAATGATACGAACAATGAACATCCTCACTTTTTGTAAGCACGGTTGTTCACGTTTCACTTTGATTTTCCCATCAAGCATCAGCTTTCCGTAGGGGAAGACAAATAGCCGCGAGCTGTACTAAATTGCAGTGACAGAAAAGTGCTTCCGTGTAAAAGCTAAATTAAGGCACGTGCTTGACTACATGATTGGAAGTTATGCTACATCGATTGCAATCATAACATTACTCCCAGTGGGAGGGCCCCTGTGTTATATCATTGCCACTGTGGCCATTCGTGTTCGTTATCTTCATTTAGCAATTATGCTTTTGAAAGACTACTTGCAGAAACCCACACTTTCAATTTCCATCATTAGTCGACTCATACAAATTACAGTAGGTACATCATATGCATCTCCTCAAACATTTAGCATCTTCTGAAACACATATCTTAGAGTCCACGACTACTCAAAAATAGGTAATCTTGAACAAAGTCTATGCTTTTGGTTTTCAATCTTGGTGGAGATGGTACCTTTGGGGTCAGTCATAAACCTGTGAACCACATTTCAGCCATTTTAAAATTCCTTGCCTCATCATAGAATTTTGTCCATACCGTAATCAAGGGAGGTGGGGGGGAGGGGGGGTGGTCTGGGGTGGTTGATTATTTTTCCTCTATTTTTTCCAGGTACAATTCATATGATTCCAAACTTATATTTTTAACACATGTACTGAGTGGACATGTTTCAACTTCCGTTAACGAAATTCTTACAAGAAACAGTTACATTTTGTAAAAAATGTTCAAATAGTCAAATTTGAAAACTTTCCATCCGGGGTTAAGTTGATCAACCAATGGTATAACATTCTAAGATTGGAAAATTATTGGACAAACTAAATTGGAATACAATGTAAGTTCTTAAAATTCTTTCAGCTGATGTATTCTGTAGAGGGATTAGGGGCATAATGGGCACCCTACGCAAATGTGGGCTTTAGGACATTTGGTCGAATGACATTTGGTCGAATGACGTTTTGTCGAATGACATTTGGTCGAAAGTACATTTGGTCGAAACCCATTTTTTTTGGAAGAAGAAGTATATGGCATTTAGTCGAATGGACAATTCGTCGAATGGACATTTGGTCGAATGGCACTAACTGATGAAGAGTTTTGAATGGAAAATAATTTTATAGATTTCGGTATCGTAATTTATATGTTTTTTTTTTATTCCTGTTCGGGTTTGTCACTGCGACCAGTTTTTAGATCTATTGTGACATGACCCGTATCCTTAGTGTAGTGCATGTATGTCGCATTACTCAATTGCCATTGAGGGGCAATAAAGTATCGATTTTGATACAGTTTTTGTTTTGTTTTCTTAGAAAACAAAACAAGAGTACTGATATTGGCCATGCATCGGAAACCTAGCATCACCCTTGTTTTACTGCTAAATTCTCCCCAGTAGGAAGTTTAGGACCCGGGTTTTAACATTAGCAGCAATATCATTCCAATAATGGAACATGTGTTCAGAAATAAGGATTCTAGTATGTTCCTTGCGTACTAGCACTTTCCAGTCTTCGAAGAGTTAGTACATACATGGATCCTTAACCCAATTTGATTTCCTTTGCATTGAGTTTAGCCTCAGATGGTGAGGTTTTTAACTATATGCAAAGTAAAGTTGGTAAACTCAGTTTTATTCAAAAACTGGAAGTCACCAAAACACCAGTAGTAGGACTAAATGCTATAGCTCCTTGAATTACAAGAACACATATTCCAAAATTGAAAAATAGGACGACACTAGATTTCGGTTTTGGTAGACCTACCCGAGCAGAAGGAAATAGCAGCAGCATAATAAAATATGTTATTTTGAAAAAATAACTGAGTAATGGAAAGAGTTATTTTCATGTTATTAACATTACATATCCTGTTACAAACATGTCTGTCATAAGCAGCAAAATAACAAAAATGATAACAAAAAAATGTTCCTACACGCAAAACAAGAAAAGCTACCAAAAATTGAGATATGCCTTTTCTACCAATTTATGTATTAAAAACGTACAGAAAATGTGATAAATCATAATCCATTCGTTGTATTAAGATGCGCTACACGGTTCCATAGCTTCCATACCACTACACACAAACACCTCCATTCAAACCCGAGAAGTTGAACCGGGTTGCGTCTAAAAATAACTTTCGCTTCGCTGCTGAGCTTCGCGTCCTATTGTCTACATGGAATTTTCCACTTGCAAACAGCAACCTGCTGGATGCGGGCTTTTCAGTGCACAATGGGTCTAGAGTCGTATTTACGAAGACAAAAATGTTTCTGCCAAGTTCTGTCATTTCTTTTTTTTTCATTATTGTGAAATGATTACGGTCAACCAAGTGTGGCTTATCCAAAAATCTGCTGATTAATTATTTTCTATACAATATCAGAATGTTTTACAAAGTTATAGCAAATTTACAAAAATAAAACATTCGATTGATTTGATTGATTTGTCTTTATTCAAGAGACTTTCAGCCCTTGGATAAAACATTCGAATCATTAGAACATTTCGAAAAGTTTTCAATAAATTGCAACTTTTTTGCCTTTGGTCATATTTTAGTCGAGTCCAACGATACATGAAGACCAATACACACATATTCCACAAACTTTCAAAATTTAATTTAATTCGGTTCGCTTAGTCCCAAGGTACAGTAATTTGATAAACGGAAGCCAAAAACTAGATATAGATAGAAGGGCTCTAATTTCGTGTAAAGTTGAATAATCAATCAAGCCCAAATTTGCACCAATTAAATCAAACTCGTTGAGGAACAAGTAATCAAAATTTGAATAGTTTTGGTGGACTTTATAAAAGGATACAACTTGCTAAAATGTTTTAGGCAATTTTTAAAACTTAAACAAATATTATATTCCATATATCTCAGGACTCAGATCACTTAGAAAGTTGATGTCTTCGGCGATGTTGTTAGGTTGGTTACGGTAGCTCAGTTGATTAGCAGATTGGTTCAAGGTTCTGTCAGTAGGCGGCGCTAGTTACGAACTAATTGAAGTATGCAACTTTTATTTATTATTTCAAATATATTCAGCAAGCTGTAACTTTTTCAAAAATGCACCAAATATTCTCAAATTTTTCCTGCCAGTTGCACAACTAGTAAGATATAAACGGTACAAATTTGGGCTCGATTGGATAACTTTACATAAAATTGGAGCAACTCTAATAAAGTAGTTCATATTTGAGTGATCTTCGTTTAATTGCTATATCTCTGGATCAAGTGAACCAAATGAAATGCGACATTGCACAATTATGACTAATACATAGCTCTTTGAAAAACCTTTGACTTGACTTAGACACGTTCAAAGAAAACAAACTTACAGCTATTTGATTACTTCACGAAAAAATATCAATCATTTGAATGATTTTGCAAATGTGTAACTTGCGCCGCCTAGTGGACCATTAACTGTAAGCCACAGACAAACAGACGTAACACCTTGAACGATTTTCATGGAAATCCATCGCCCAGTTTACACTACCATCACCTGGTGGAAAAGTAGCACGAATCATGGTGTTGTGCAATATCATCAACAGAAGGCGCTAGTGTGAAACGTCAAACGCATAGAAAAACAATGCGCGCGCCTCTGGTTGTGAAAGCCACAACTACGAAAATTTAATATGATCGTTAAAAGCGTGGTCGATGAAAATTTTGCAAGTGTTACGTCTGTTTGTCTGTGTGTAAGCCCTTGACTCACTTAACAACGTTGTCGAAGACACCAACTTTCTAAGTGGTGAGAGTCCTGAGATATATGAAATTTAGAATTTGCCGTTTATTGGTGGAATTTCTAATTAAACGATCCATCACCATCCATCATGGCATTGCAAATAAAATTATTAGAAAGCAGATTTTTGAATCAGTTTAACCAGACGAACCACCCTAACATAACAATAATAGGGAATAGGGTCAACGATTGAAAATAAACTTTCTAAAACACAATATGTGTCTAAAAACTTAAAGCTGAAGCTTAAACAGTTTTGTCTTCGCAAATACGGCTCTGGACCCATTGTGCAGTGTGGCGGCTGTATCACTTCCATCACCAAGCCAAGTTTGTGTTGCTGATGATGGCTTTCAGCCTCTTGCCTATTCATGTGCAGTTATAGCCGTGCTGGTTAGAGCGCAGGATACTGTGTATCACCAAGATAGTGTCTCGGTTCGATTCCTGCCGCCGCCCGTATTTCTTTTTATACATGTATTGGTATTTGATGCCGCCGCTGCAGCCATGATCAGTCTAAAAATAGAACAAATAATGAGAAACCAGTGCGACAGAGCACACGCACACATGCGAAATTTTCCTTTTCCAGATTCTAGGAAGCCAATACAATTTTTGGTATACTGCCACCTACCAATTTTTGTATTTGCAAGGCCCTAATACAATATTTGTATATGTTTCATACTCAATTGTATTAGAATCTGCCAATCTCAGGTTGCGTGTAGAAGACTAGTTAAATAACACGTTTTGTTAGTTTCAATAACAACTTAATAATAGCGAATTTGTAAATATTTCAATAACAAATTTTGTTATAAATAAGATATTTTGTTATAAATAAAATCGAAGTGGCCTCGATGCTGTGAACAGGGATGCCAGATGATTTTTCAAAAAATCTGCATCGCACTTTTCAAAAATCTGTATCCCATACAGAATTTGGGTGAAAAATCTGTATCCTGTACAAAAATAAAATAGCCCCTCTAGCTCAAAAATCTGTATTTCATATAAAACGACATCTGTACGGATGCTTAAAAATCAGTATAATACAGATAAATCTGTATATATGGCATCCCTGGCAGTGAAAGCAATAAAAACAAATTGTCCAAAATTAATCAAGTTATTCTTCTTCAGTCATCACATCTTTTTTACATTTTTTACCGAAATGTGTAGTTCATCCTGGAATTCCACCAGCTGATCCAGAACGTAACATGGCTAACACTCAAGTGCACTTTCTATATACGTACTCGTACCCAATTGAAACTGAAAAAAAAACAGTCAAAATGCTCATAAAACAAAAGGCTTATAAGTTGGCTCTGTTACAGTTACAATGTAATGCCGAAAAGAAGCGGAAGAGAAACTGATGAGGAAATAATATTTTCTCATATGTTCCTCACGGAATACTGTGAATAAAGTTAATCTTGAATGGCGTAGTTTTGATAGCAAAGCTTGTTATTGTTGTGCTATTAATGATCAAATATTTGTACAGTCTCAATAACACCATAATAATTGAACTTGTGCTACAACAAAACATGTTATTGAAATTTAGTTTAAAGAACATATTCCAATAGTACGATCATAACAAAATAAGATTGCCCACCAAACATGTTATGGAACAGAAATACCCCAATAAGTTAATAATAACAAACTAAGATATAAAAACAGGTTTTGTGATTCCGTTGTTATTATTTTGATATTCTCCCCTGCTCGGGTATCATCGCAACGCAACCCAAAAAGGCGATCTACCCACGCTACGGGCTCCGTTAAAGATCGAGCATCTTTTAAACCCCCTCAACCATTCATCCCTCAGCACGGGTCGCCTGACACCTTGGATTGGGGTTACCTGTTTGGTGGACTTTTACCCTCGGAACAGGTGGTCTGTAGTGCTATTCTAAGCCGGCTGCTATACGGGCAATAAAATTAAAATTTATATGTTACTGAACTCATTCGGTTGAAAGTACGTTTGGTCGAATGGATGTTAAGTCGTATAGCAATTTAATCATGTTTAATTATATCAAACATTAAAAAGCAAACATTGTAGTGCAGTGTAGGTTTCGGCTCTTCTTTCCAGTTACACCATTTCATTGCGTTTTTGTGTATATCATATTGGCTTTTCCATCAACTATTTTCCTTGTTTTCAGCATATGCTGTTCTTTCAAGTGCATTATTTGTGCTGAGAGTGAAGAGTGGACATTATGGTTGTGATTTTTTCATCTATGATTTTTCCTTTTATTGAACATAGGCTATTCTTTCAAAATTCGTATTTGTACTATGTTTGAATCTTATGGCTGCTGTCTTTTTATCATGAATTTTCCTTCTTTGAAACATAGGCTATTCTTTCACGTTTATTTATTTCATTACGTTTTCCTGTACCAACTAGGCATCGTACACAAATTACGTAACGCTACAGGGGGAGGGGGGAGTAAAGTGTTGCGTTACGATCCATACAAAAATGTTTGAGTTTTCATACAAAAAGCGTTACATAGGGGGGAAGGGGGTCTGAAATGGCCGATTTTAGCGTTACGTAATTTGTGTACCATGCCCACTGAATGTTTCAGAAGCAATTTCTCCTTTTGAATACAAGCTGTTCTTCCGTTTGATATTTTGGATGTTATAGCTGCAGACTTTTTCATCGGATATTTTTCCTTCTTTAAAGGACAGATTGGTTAGGATCCCAAAATGGCCGCCACAATGGCCGACTTTGGCACTTACTCGCGACTTCGAGCGTACAAATCTCTTCGTAAACAAAACCAGCGCACCTGATCTTCTTGTTTCAAGCTAGTGAGCAAAAACAGCATTATAAAATGCACTGTTGTTTGAAGCTTGCTTCTGAGAATTGTGCGTTTGAAGTTCTGATGCACTGTTGAAGTGAAATTTCAAGACTGTTGCTAAATGATCTGAGACTAGAATCCGTTGAATCTATAAATTTATTTCCGGTTGTGATTTGGGGATTTATAAATTATAAATTCCTGGCAAATGTAGAGAAAGTTCAAGTTATACTACGCGTATTAATAATAGTATAGATTGCTTTGCTTACTGTTGGTGATTCACACTGTTTTTATGTCCCAGAAAATTTTGCCGTCAGCGTCTGCTCGCGATCTATATTTTAGATAATTTCATTATATGGTTCAATTGCAATTCATAATTCACATTTACCCAAACGATGCACAATAATAGTTTTAGATCGTTGAATCCGCGTATGAATACACTGGTAGTTTGCATGTAATTGCCTGTAGCATTTAACGAATAATAGGTTCAATTAGGCTAATATGTACTTCAAATTGTTGTTTTTTTAATGTTACCTAATTTAAGCGATAATATTAAGATAAACTGTAGATTTAAGAAAAAATTGGTGGAGTCTATAAAAAACAACTTCACTTTTTGTTGCTCGATGCTATTGTTTTACCGATTGCCCGTACTGTCAGGTAATCGTTCGACTTTATAGCTGACGATCCCTCGATTGATGCAGGGGTGCGGCTACATCATTCGAGGGGCTCGCCGATCGACTTTGCGCTCCTAACATTCCCCCCCTGAAATACACGTAGGATCCTCCGTAGCTGTATTCTTCGAAACGCCAACGTCGAGCACGGCGAGCTTTACAGCTGGTCGCTCATAGATTCCTCCATTTGATGTCTGCACCGTGGCGCTTCTCACTTGGCCATCTGCGGATGTAGTGACCCCGATGACCCGTCCTCTTGGCCACTGGTTACGTGGCAGCTGAGGGTCCACAATGACCACAATGTCGTTTACTTCAATCGGCTTTACATTGTTGAACCATTTATTCCTTCGCGTTATCGTTGGTAGGTAATCGCGTAGCCATTGCTTCCAGTATCTGTTAGCCATCACTTGAGAGTGTTGCCAACCGTATTTCAGGGCTACCGGACTGTCATCAAACGGAATCCGAGGTTTTAGTCCGTTCTGCGACCCCACCAGGAAGTGATTGGGAGTCAGAACAGGTGACTGGTCGTTGTCGAGGGGAATTTCAGTAAGAGGCCGAGAATTGACTATGTTCTCTACTTCCATCATTGTGTTCCTCAAAACTTCATCACTTGGAAATCTATTGGGGAGAAGTTTGTTCAGATTTTGTTTGACCGTTCGAATCATCCGTTCCCACGCTCCTCCCATGTGGGGTGAGGCAGGTGGGATAAAGACCCACTCTGTTTTGGATGTGGTGAATGCTGTTACGAGACGCTCTTGTAGGTTGTGCATTTCTTGTTGCACATCTTTGCTAGCGCCTTGGAAATTTGTTCCTCTGTCGCTATAGATGACCGCTGGAACCCCCCTCCGTACCATAATATTCCGTAATGCCATAACGCATGAATCGGTGGTTAAAGTGTGGGCAATCTCTATGCAAATGGCGCGAGTCGTCAGGCATGTACCCAGGACACCCCATCTCTTCTCTGTACGGCGGCCGACCACGACCAACAGTGGACCGAAGTAATCCACCCCCATGTAGACAAACGAAAGACTGAAGGCAGCTAGACGCGACTGTGGCAGGTCTGCCATGGCTGGCGGTTGTGGAGCGGCATGATCGTTACGGCATTGCTGACACTTTCTGCGAACGGTACGGTAGACACTTTTGAGTCGCGTTACGTGAAACTGTTGGCGAATTTCGTTCATCGTTGTAGCATGATTTTGATGTAGAAATCTGCGATGAAAGTCCTCCACTATCAATCTTGTGATGTGCTCTTGATGCGGTAGTATAATAGGATTCACTGCGTTGTAGTCAATGAACTTACAGGCGCTCGTGCGCCCACGAACTCTAAGGATTCCGTGCTCGTCCAGAAAGGGGCTTAATCGACGAATCGAGCTATGGTTTGCGACTTGTCGAGGTGATTTTGTGGCAGCATTCGTCGAGAGAGCGGTTACTTCTGCAGAGTACGCATTTGCTTGCGCCAGACGATACAGATAGCGCTCGGCCTTGGCAAGCTCTGCCTGAGTTAGCGTTCCTTGAGCTATCGGTACCTTATGAAGACGGGCTTTCCAGCAATCGACAAATCTGTAAAGGTATGCAATTCTTCTCAACAATCTAGACCACTGCGAGAAATTTTGTGGTGCTATGATTGGATCCTCGGTTTGAACGTGCGTTAGTAGATGTGGTCTAAGTTCTTCTTCAGTAGTGCCGATGGAGCGTGTAGTCCCTGGCCATGTATCTGGTGGTTTACGGAGGAAGTCGGGCCCTGTAAACCAACGGCATGAAGAGCTCAAATTGATCGTCTGCTTCCATTTGGTACCGTCGTCGGCTACGTTGTGTTTGGTTGGTATCCAGTACCATTCATCTGCGTTTGACACTTCCAGAATCTCGCTAACACGGTGAGCAACGAATTGACTATATCGTCGGTGGTCTGAGTTTAGCCAGCATAACACGTCTCTGGAGTCGGTCCAGAAGAATCTTCTTGATACCTTAACGGAAAGCGACTGCAGGATGGTTTCACTAAGTCTTACACCGAGAATACAGGACTGTAGCTCAGAACGCGGAATTGATAGGAACTTTAATGGGGCGACTCTTGTTTTGGCTCCAACTAGCGAACACTCGATCGACTTCGTGTCTTGGAACCTTAAATACACAATGGCCGCAAATCCGCTTTCGCTGGCGTCCATGAAGGTGTGGAGCTGGATCTCAATGCCGTCAGCCAACGAGGTTTCTACTCGGTAGCAGCGTGGAATTTTGATGTCCGCTATACTTGGTAACGCCTTCAACCACGTCAGCCACTTCGCGAACTGTGCGTCTTCTATCTCATCGTCCCAGTCTACTGAAGTCCTCCAGATTTCTTGAAGCAATACCTTCAAGAGCATTGTGAAGTGGGCGATGAGCCCTAATGGGTCGTACAGCATCATCAGCGTGCGTAATACTTCGCGTTTAGTAGGACGGCGGTCCCCGGATAACAATCCAGAATCTAGACGTGAAGACAGCTTGTACGTGAAACAGTCCGAGTTGGTTTCCCACCACATTCCGAGGACCTTTTCAGCCATAGTATCCTGTCCGATGCTGAAGTCCTTCTCCTTCGTTGTTGGTTCCTTTAGAATTTGTAGAACCCGCGGCGAGTTTGACAACCAGTTGTGCATTTCGAAACCGCCCTGCTTGTGAATCTTTCTAACATCCGTAGACACCTGGACGGCTTCTTCTTCCGTCTCCACACTCATAAGCATATCGTCCACGTAGTGACATTTGGTGATAGCTTCAACAGCGGCAGGGCATTCTTGCTTGAATTTTTCAGCATTGTGATTTTTAACGTGTTGTGCGATACTAGGCGAACAGCACGCGCCGAATGACTGCACCTTCATGACGTAAACGCTGGGTTCGGGATCTGTGTCATTATGCTTCCAGAAAAAACGTTGACAATGTTGGTCATCCTCGCGCATCAGTACCTGATGGTACATTTCCCGAAGATCAGCGCAAACTGCTATCTTGAACTCTCGGAATTTGATTAGAATCGTTAGAAGCGATGCTAGTTGGTCTGGGCCCTTCAATAGAACGGAGTTCAGGGATACACCATGGGCAGTCGCGGCAGCGTCCCATACCAGTCTTGTTTTACCCGGCTTGTTGGGATTCCAGACTGGAAACATCGGTAAATACCATACGCGAGGTCGTGGTATCATGAGCTCTTCCGTAGATAGTTTGCTGATGTAGCCTTTCGCGATGTACTCTCCAATTTTGAGCCTGAGAACTTCGGCTAGGGACGAGTCCTTCATCAGGCGCCGATCCAAACACTTCCAACGGTTTAAGGCCATTTGCTTTGAGTCCGGTAGTCTAACGTTGTCATACTTCCATAACAGGCCACATTCGTAGCGACCTTCCTTAGGTATTGTAAGAGTTTGCAGTAGGGTTCGGGCTCTCTGGTCCTCCGACGACATCAACTGTTTGGATGGAATGGTAACGCCGAGGCTGTCCAGCGCGAAATACTGCTTCATTGCCAAGTGAAGGTCTTCGTCGCTTGCGTTGCAGTGACAAGCCTCAACACTATGATGGTTGACGTGATGAATTCGCTTAGTGTCGGTCGAGCAGCAGCCATACACTGTCCATCCAAGTCGTGTTTTTACGGCGATAGGCTCGTTCAGATTTCCTTCTCGGCTTTTGGTCACGTGACCCAGAGCGGCGTTGTCAAGTCCTATCAGGAGTCCTGGACTGATGTTTCTATACGATTCCAATGGTATTCCCGCTAGATGAGGGTATCGTTCTTGTAATTCGGATGCCCGCAGCGTTTGCGGCCGAATTTTCAGGTTTCCTACTGTGCGTACATCAGAAAGACTGAACCTTTTCTCTGGGTTTTGTACGGCGGATATTTGAAGTCCTATTTGCTGCGATGATTTTTCTACTCGACAAGTATCCCCGGTCCACTTCAAGCACAGCGGGATGTTGGTTCCCTTTACGCCGAGCTCATCCGCAAGACTCTGTTCAATTAGTGTCAATTCCGAACCGTCGTCGACAAATGCGTACGTTCGTATTGTCTTATGCGGACCATGGAGGGTGACCGGGAAGATGCGGAACAGGAAATCTGACTGTCCTTGATGTACGTTGACACTGGTGGTTTCAACTCGGGGTGGATCCTGTTGCGGGCCGTTGGATTCACCGCTAGCGTGCCTGGTTCCGTGGAGAAGTGGATGATGCAGATAGGTGCAGCCATTGACTCCGCATTGCTGCTTCAATCTGCAGTTTCCGTTGTGTTTCCGGAGGCATTTGCGACACAACTTGTGCTCCTTGATAGTCGCCCATTTCGAGTCAAAACTGAACTCGTTGAAACGCTTACAGTTGTGCAGCGCCGAGCAGGTTCCCTTGCACACGATGCAGATTCTTGATGTTTCGCTCTTGGTTGAAGATTCTGTAGCTGACTTCACGCATTGTCTGCGTGAGACATCAGGGCTGGTCTCCGAATGGTGGTTCAGGAAACCTTCCTTTTTGGTACTGCGAGGCCGCAGTCCTGTTGACGGAGAGACCATGACTGCACTGGCATCTTCTGCTGTATTGTACAGCCAGCTGCTAAAGTCGATAAGGTTGGGTGCCGGGTTGTTGCGAACACATTTTGCCCAGTCTAGTTTTAATGTTGGTGGGAGGCGATCCACTAGCTCCAGTCGCAATGAAGCATTGTACACGAAGTCTCCGATCTGACAAGCTTGCATGGTGGCTACAAGGTTTTCCACTGCGAGGGCGAAGTTGACAACGGTTTCCAATTTTTCCATATTGGGAGCCGGTAGGGATCTAACCTTCTTGATTATAGACTGGATTATAGCCTCTGGTCTTCCGTATAGCATTTTGAGGGTTGCTATTACGCCGTCCACGTTAGATGGGTGTAGTAGGCGGCATCTCACAGCTTCCAGCGCCCTATCCTTCAAGCATTTCCGTAGTCTCAGCATATTCTCCTCCGGTGAGAACCCACACATCTGGGTCGACGTATTGAAGACGGAAAGAAAGAGGGGCCAGTCTTCGGAATTGCCGCTGAATTCTGGGAGATCTCTTGAGACCGCCTGGCGTGCCGCCAGCTGACTTCGGTTGAGTATACAAACCGTTTCATTGCCTACCGGGTCGAAATGTTGTGGAAAAATCGTTGGATCATGTTCGCGCGCTGTCTGGCGCATCGGCGTTGAGCCTTGTTGAGGTAAAAAGTTATTTGTTGTACACGCTCTTCTCATGTTCTGATCTGGAGGAACGTACGCTGCTCGGCCTTGACCGTGGATACCGACCGGGGCTGCTCTAATGTCGTTCGGGTTGCAAGTTACAGGTGCTGCTGGTCTTGCCTGACGATTTCCGATGTTTCCGACTGGTACACGATGAAGTTCGTTAACGTTGAAGGCCTGCGTGTCTAACTGATCTGCTCTTCGAGCGATGTGCTCCGTGAGTAGGTTTGCGTTACCGTGCCTGTGTCCTTCCATTGTTAGCTCTGCATCAACTCCGGAGTCCAATTCGTCTGCGCAACCTTCCGTAGCGGCAATCCAGTCCTCGATCTTCTCCAGCTCGTTTTCGTCCAGTACTTCACTGCTGCATTCACTGTCCAACTCCAACATGAGACTGTACTTCTGGTCCAGATACTGCTGGTGAAATTTCTTCTCCTCTTCTAGTTTTTGAAGCTGCAGCTCAATTCGTCTGCTGGCCCCGCGGCTGCTGATGGATCCTTTGCTCCGCGTCCCTCGTAGAATTGGTTCCTGGATCTGAACCTGACTCTTGGGTGGCGCCGCTGGGGGTGGATTATAATGCGAGATTTCTCCTTGGGTGTTTGCTGTGGGGTCTGAAGATGCTTTGGTGGGAACGCGCTGCAGTTGTCGGGGTTTGAAACCAGCACTGACTGCAGTCTGGCAGTTCCTACACCACCACGTTAGTCCTTCTGGGCCTGACGACATTTTAACACACACTAAGTGATAATTCGCGTTGCAACCATTGCACTGAAGAAGATTGTCACTAATTTGATTGCCACACACTTGACAGCGATCGTACCGATTCTCACGCGCGCGACGGAACGGATTACGTCTGACAAAATCATTATTGACATTGGAGGCGGTAGCTAGGGGTACATTTACTACTGGTGCCTCACGGCTAGCCGCCGGAATAGTTATGGTTTTCTTCACCGCGCCGGAATAGGCGGGATTTGCTTTATCGGTCTTATTATCAATTACCTGTTGTTCGGGAGGGGGGACTTTGGGGTTTACCACTGACTGCTCTACAGACGATTGGTTGCGATCCGTGTTCCACTCGGTGACACTGATAGCTCCAGCAACGTTGGTCTGGACGGTGGGTGTACCCCTTCTTGATCCTTGGCTCGACATCCCGATGCAGTTACAACAGAATTTATAAGATGTTGCTAAATGATCTGAGACTAGAATCCGTTGAATCTATAAATTTATTTCCGGTTGTGATTTGGGGATTTATAAATTATAAATTCCTGGCAAATGTAGAGAAAGTTCAAGTTATACTACGCGTATTAATAATAGTATAGATTGCTTTGCTTACTGTTGGTGATTCACACTGTTTTTATGTCCCAGAAAATTTTGCCGTCAGCGTCTGCTCGCGATCTATATTTTAGATAATTTCATTATATGGTTCAATTGCAATTCATAATTCACATTTACCCAAACGATGCACAATAATAGTTTTAGATCGTTGAATCCGCGTATGAATACACTGGTAGTTTGCATGTAATTGCCTGTAGCATTTAACGAATAATAGGTTCAATTAGGCTAATATGTACTTCAAATTGTTGTTTTTTTAATGTTACCTAATTTAAGCGATAATATTAAGATAAACTGTAGATTTAAGAAAAAATTGGTGGAGTCTATAAAAAACAACTTCACTTTTTGTTGCTCGATGCTATTGTTTTACCGATTGCCCGTACTGTCAGGTAATCGTTCGACTTTATAGCTGACGATCCCTCGATTGATGCAGGGGTGCGGCTACATCATTCGAGGGGCTCGCCGATCGACTTTGCGCTCCTAACAAAGACGTTTGTCCTTAAACATAGGCTATTCTTTGACGCAGTGTTGCATATGAACTGATCGCGAGCCAAAATGGTTATTTATGCAACAATTTATTTAAAATTTATATTAATAAATTTTATTCACAAGGCTTGCTTGTTCAATAACATACAAATAATTATGATACCGAAATCTATGATATTATTTTCCACTCACATCTCTTTTCATCAGTTAGTGCCTTTCGACTAGATGTCCATTCGACGAATTGTCCATTCGACTAAATGCCATATACTTCTTTTTCCAAAAAATGGCTTTCGACCAAATGTCCATTCGACCAAATGTCCGTTCGACCAAATGTACTTTCGACCAAATGTCATTCGACCAAACGTCATTCGACTAAATGTCTTTCGACCAAATGTCATAGATCCGCAAATGTGTACGTTAGACATGTAAAGCGAAGGCAAATTTAACATATTACCCATTGGGGTAAAATTATAAGAATTCCACCATATGAAAAACTAGTTGATATTTTAGAGATATTCTGCTTATTTTGAAGGGATATAAATGGTACCATTGAAAAATAGAACAATGACTTGTTCCATCACATTTCTACATAAAAATTTTAACATAAAATTCAACGGCTTCGACCAAAACAGGGGTGTTCATTTCGCCCCGGGTGTCCATTATGCCTCTAACTCCTCTATGTTAAAAATAAAATAAAGTTTAGTAAGTTACAGTAACCGACATTAAACGCCTAAAGATAGGAAATTTCTTGATAAATCGTCTCACTCTCGTAAAAATTATCTATTTTAAAATAGTTATATGTTAACTTCAATTTTAACTCAAAGCTATGTTCAATAACCCTACCATGAATGAATAAAAGTGTTTTGCGAGTCATCAGATGGAAGGTGGTTTTTTGAAAGACAACCTTTTTACCGAGTTTTAATACACATTCAAAAAAGTCGATATTTTTATGTAAAGACTGACAGATTTGGCATAATATCTCACACACCTTCAAAATTTCTTCGAATAAATTCACACAATTGATTTACGTGAAAAGTTCTTCCACTGAAATAGACCTGTAGCGTCCACAGCGCTTGAAGGACGTGGATCTCATAGTGACCAACTTCACCCCAATGATCAACTACCCCCCAGTTTACGGTAACTTTCCAATTGAAATATTTTGAAATATTTTCCAGGGATTGTTTCTTCGATATCATCCTTTATATTAAAATTAGACATCATTAAACGTAAATTTTAGACAAAATTGGCCACACTAATAAGGAGAAACTTTATATAATATAAATATGGCTGCCACAAGGGCCGACTTGAACCCTTACTCACGTTTTCAAAAGCACCAATCTAAATAATTCATAAACAAATGCGCTCGATTTGGAAAATCTGCCTATTTTTGCAAGTGAGCAAAGCCATGAAAAACAAGTGTGGATTGGTTCGATGCTCTGTTTGTCAGATTTGTGCCTCTTAAGTTTGTGTGCAAAATTGTAATGGGATTTCTTGATGTTTCACCTTAATGAAAGCATGTTTTAGAAGTGATAATGATGTGATTCAACAAGATAGAATGCAGTCATGCATTTTTAGCACAACAAATCGCATTATGACTGGTAAATAAAAGTTTTTTGCCTTTCTCGTACACCAAGGTGTACCGAAAGGCTATATGTTCACTCCAAAAATGAAATTTTGATAGAGCCCCCAGAGGGGCAAGTTTCGTATACCAATCGACTCAGCTCGACGAGTTGAGATGATGTCTGTGTGTGTATGTATGTGTGTGTGTGTGTGTATGTGTACAAAAGGTCACCTCACTTTTATATAGTAAATCAGGCCAAACATGTCTAAAGGTCCAATCTGCAGAAGAGAGGCTCTCTTTGGTTTCCCTCTCTTTCGTTAATATCTCAGCTGTTTATTTGTATTATGATTGTCTCCTTGCATTGAACGATGGTCAAAACAATCGTCTTTTGATTTGTACTGCAAAAATAGTTGAAAAGTGTACCATTACATTGCAATAATTGAAAGAGAAAGTGAACAAAGAGAGCCTCTCAAATGCAGATAGGACCTATTGAAATGTTTGGCCTGAAATATCAACCGATTTTAACGATCGACGGCTCATTCGACGCAGAATCTGGTCCCATTGTTTCCTATTGAAAATGGTTCGGATCGGTCCTGCCGTTGGTCTGATGAACGGTTAGCAGGAAAACAGTATCAGACCACATCTGAACCGGTAGTGTTCCAGAACCGGTTCCGGATGTTCCGCCGGTAGTGGCCAAATGTAAACGAGTACCAAACCGATGCATGCGACACATCAAAGAGCGGCATTTTCGATAATCTTATGAACGGTAAGCAGGAAAACAGTATCAGACCATATTCGAACCGGTAGTGTTCCGAAACCGGTTCTGGGTGTCCCGCCGGAAGTGGACAAATATAAAAGAGTTCCAAACCCATGCATGCGACACATCAAACAGCGGCATTTTCGATAACCTGATGAACGGTAAGCAGGAAAACAGTATCAGACCATATCTGAACCGGTAGTGTTCCGGAACCGGTTCCGGATGTTCCGCCGGAAGTGGCCAAATATAAACGAGTACCAAACCGATGCATGCGACACATCAATCTGCGGCATTTTCGATAATCTTTTGAACGGTATGCAGGAAAACAGTATCAGACCATATCAGAACCGGTAGTTTTCCGGAACCGGTTCCGGATGTCCCACCGGATGTGGCCAAATATAAAAGAGTACCAAAGACATGCATGCGGTACAACACTTAACGGCTTTTCTGATAACCAGTTCCGGGTGATCTTCTGATAACTGGTTCCGGGTGTCCCTCCGAAAGCGGCTAAATATAAAATTGAACTGAACCTATGTATGCGGCACAGCAAAGCTAGGATTTTTTGATAACCTTCACAGGTTCAGACTGGTGAAAAAAATCTTTTACGCATATGGTCCAAATCTCAACCGTTACGTAGTAATTGAACTTTACATGTTTTTGACTTTGCTTGTCTCAAATTGGCTATACCTTGAAAATAGTCAAACTTATCCCATTTGAAAGATTATTAAATTTGCTACCAAAAAAGATCTTGGAATCTATTGGTTTAGTTAGATAACTAAAGCAAAAAAGTTCGAAAGTTCAGGGGGTGGCCAAAATGTTTGGGATAGGCAACTTTTTTTCTCCCACAAAAAAAATTCAACATGCTGTAACTTTTCATAGAGTGCATCAAAAAATCTCAAATTTTGGCTGTTTATCAACCTGTTATATGTGCATCATTGGTACAAATTTGGGCTCAATTGAATAGTTTTTCGCAAAGTTAGAACCGTTCGGTTAAAACACTATTTTTGAGACCACTCATTTTTGAGCTGTCATATCTCGGAAACCAGTAAACCGAATTGAATGAATTTTTGACCGTTTATCAACAATATATTGATACTTAATACAACGTTATAAAATGTAATATTTTCTCACGGAAAATCAAGTTATACCGGGTTGTAACTTTTACCCAAATAGAGAAAAATAAGTCAAATTTACAATACCGCACAAAAATTACTAAATGTGTTCTTCCTTTAATCTTAATAGGCTCTTATATATCTGATTAACGATAACTTGAGAACAGAAGTGGAAAATCTTTGGACATCAACACTAAAATTTATTGACATTGACGTAAAAAAAGTTACATTTTTTCGCGAAAAATCCAAAAAGTGTCAATCCATGATAACTTTTTTCAACGTTCAAAAAGTATCTATGTTTTAATTGCTTGTGAAGCATTTGAATATTGTTAGTGTACGTTCAAAATTTCATTCAATTCGGTTCACTGGTTTCCGAGATATGACAGCTAAAAAATGAGTTGTCTAAAAAATAGTATTTTACCCGAACGGCTCTAACTTTGCGAAAGATTAATCAATCGAGCCCAAATTTGCACCAATGATGCACATATAATAGGTTGACAAACAGTCAAAATTTGAGATTTTTTGATACACTCTATGAAAAGTTATAGCATGTTGAACTTTTTTGTGAGAGAAAAAGAAATTGCCTATCCCAAACATTTTGGTCATCCCCTGTAGTGTTTTGCTTTTTGTACTACACAAGTAACACACTTTTCACAGAAGAGTCACGGCGGCGCAGGTTTTTGCTGCGCAGAAGTCACCGTGACTTACTTCTAACAAATAATCACTAACAAGTTAGCAGTAAGTCACAGTGACTTCTGCGCATCATAAACCTGCACCGCCGGGACTCTTCTGTGATAAGTGTGTTACTTGGGTAAAAAACTATATGTTCACTCAAAAAATGATTTTCGGAAAAAAGTCTCGGATGATAAAGTCGCATATACCAATCGACTCAGTTCAACGAATTGAGATTATGTTTGTATGTGTGTATATATGTATGTATGTATGTGCGCAAAATAAGTTCACTCACTTTTAAGGCATTTCCCATTGGCCGATTTTTCGGATTATAGCTTGAATCGAACCGGAATTGTTTGCTATCAAAAATGGTCGGCCAAGGCGTTGCAGAGTTATGGCCATTTCAGTGATCCGGACTAGCACCGGTAGAACTGGCCGTACATAAAACTGAACTAGCCCCATCATGCGATACATCAAACTGTGGCGATTTTTGTAACCTTCAGCACGGTTGACGAGTTTTGTGCGGAAATCAACTCTGGAGACCAGAAGCTCCACGATGTCGGCCCAAAATTCAAGATGGCAGCCAAATGTTCAAGATGGCGGCTGTTTAATAGAGATTTAGGCTCTCAAATCATGCTATATGGGAATATTTGATATGGGGAAGATGTCTGGACTCCTAAAATGGCGCCTAGAATATCCAAGATTGTGGTCTGACATCCAAGATGATGGCTTCAAATGCAAGATGGCGTCTGTTTTAAGAAGTTTAAGGCTCTAAAACCTTGCAATATGGGTATATTTGGTATGGGGAAGATGTCCGGATTCAAAAATGGTGACCAGAATGTACAAGATGGCGGTCTAAAATCCAAGATGGCAGCTTCAATTTCAAGATGGCGGCTGTTTGATGGAGATTTAGGCTCTAACGGCTGTTTAATGAAGTTTTAGGCTCTAAAACTATGCAATATTGGTATATTTGGTATGGGGAAGAGTCAAAAATGGCGATCAGAATATCCAAAATGGTGATCTAAAATTTAATATGGCGGCTCCGAATTCAAAATCACGGCTATGGAGTTTTCGGGCTTGAAACAATGCATTATTGTTATACTTGGTATGGGGATGATGTCTGGATTCCAAAAACTACGACTAGAATATCCAAGTAGTTGGTCCGAAATCCAAGATGGCGGCTCCAAATTTAAGATGGCGGCTGTTTTATGAAGTATATTTTTCGTAGGGAAGATGCCTGGACGCCAAAAATGGCGACCAGAACATCCAAGATGGCAATCTTAAATCCTAAATGGCGACTTCAAATTCAAGATAGCATCTTTTTCTTAAGAGTTTGAGGCTCAAACATTAAAAGCCAGATAAACGATATGATTTCTGGTATCATGAAATGGATTTCTGTTAATAGTTTGAAAGTGCGATATACATCAACATTTCACTTGAGTTTTATTGAAATGGGGTTTCGATGGCACGAGAAAGGCGCCATCACTGCTTGGTGGATTAATTAGGGTTTTTATTTATTCTTCTATCACTTAACCTAATTTACAGGTCTTTTGTCCACTACACCGAGAAAAATTTCTACTCAGTGGCTGAGTTAGTCTTACTCAGAAATCGAAAAATCCTTTGTTTTCTTACTCAGTTTCCGTTAAAAGTGGGACAACCCATTGCCAATGGGTTGTCCCACTTTTAGCCGAAACTGAGTAAGAAAACAAAGGATTTTTCGATTTCTGAGTAAGGCCAACTCAGTCAATGAGTAGAAATTTTTCTCTGTGTAGGGCACTGCGTGAGCGATTCCAATTGGAAGCTGTACTTACAATTTGTACAGCGCCTAAATGTATTCTATTCTAATTGTACTATATTCAACTGGTTGCCGTTGCGCTGCTTTCACTTTCTACCACATCATGGTAGAATGATGAGCACGAGGAAGCTGATGTGTAGCTGTTGGTTGTTCCTGTTTCCAGTCCGATTGGGGGTCCATTATGAGTTGCCGCTCGCCGATGTCCAAGTATCCGGGCCATTTGAACCATGGGCTCAAGAAGGGGGTCAGTGTCAGCTGCTCTCAGGGGGGAAAGAGCAACTGACGAACGAGCCGGGGCTGGAATTGAACCCATGACCATCTGCTTATGAAGCAAACGTGTAGCCACTACGCCACGGGCCCCGGCATGTCTGATTTTAGCCGCGCATTTTGCGAAAGTCTGTCTGTATGGCTTTGAACAATTTAAAACCGTACCACAGTCGCGTTCCAGCAAATATATTATAATTTATTTTAAAGCTGTTTTTAATTTCTTTCAATCTAATTTCCTTCGAAGCTTCTGTCAAACGTTGTCTTTTGCAGCCTCTATGTAGTTTCTATTTAAAGATTTTTTTTAAACTACCGTAAAATGGGGTGCTAAAGGACGGAAATTTTTTTCTTCCCCATTAATTTATGGGTTCTACTTCTTTAAACTTTCAGGAAAAGCAGTCCGATTATTGTCTTGCTGCCTGCTACGCATATAGATTACAAAATTTGACAATTTTTTGGAGAAATTGAAGATATTTAACAAATTGTGCGATGTTTTGGGAAGTATGAAAATGGGGTGGGTGTTAAGGAATTTAAGGGAATGAATGTAAAAGTTCTTATATTTCAAAGAAAGATTAAAATTGATTAATTGTAAACAGTGACTGTAATATTTCTTGAACATCACCGAAAAAGATTATCATAGTCCTGAAGGTGCAGAGATAGTTTCATTTTCATCTACCTTTGTATATGAGTTTTTTTTTGTTGAAGCCTCGAAATCTGAAAAAAATACCGTCAATTGTACCTGAGTGGCTTCAATTTTTACAAACACATTATTCACAGTTACTATTTCGAGTAACCAAACTGTATAGTTCAGACTGACCAACAGGTTGTAAACTAAGGATGTGTATTTACAGTTTTTTGTTCACTTAAAAATTCGTTTATATTGAAATCTTTTATATACAAGCATCATTAGATGGCCCAGGGTGTAAACTGTGTATTCAATGCTGATATTTCTACTCTGGAGCATCGCCGACAGGTCTTATTTCGAATTATTAAATATTTTAGCAACCATTGGTCATTTCCATTAATACTTTCTTTTGCCAGAGTTAGCAGCAGTCTGGTTTACATAACATATGGAACAAGTGAGCATATTCCACATTTTCAAAAAGCTGTCACGTATTAGCGTATAACATTTAAATAAGAAAACAGTCGAAAAATCTATTTTGAAGAATACGCCTTCGTTAAAACATAACAAAACACCAAAAGAACACACACTTCTGTAAAGAGGGGACTACTGCGGCGTTGAGTAATAAATACATGACCAATTTTCTAATTACATGTATCAATTCAACAATTGTTTCTTAAGATCTTGTATTAATTGAATTTATCATCCATATTAACTGTTGGGATGTCTATGACCCAAAATGAAATCCGTAATACGTCATTCAGAATAGCAACTGCTATACAATGAATCAATCGCCTCAAAACTTCATGATACAAATAAAAAAGTTATATGTGAAATTTATTCCCCTAACACCCCACCAGTTTATGAAACTAGACTTTTTTCACAAAAATTGTCGGTTTTCGAAAACCACCTTAGTTACATCAAATATTTTACCCTAGTTTCGTTTGAAATGAGTTGTAAAATACCTTTCGATTACTCACATAATTTTCCTAATAATATTTCTGATCTCACAAATGAATATTTCAAAGGTAGCGAAATTGAGAAAAAGCAATGCCGTTCTATTTTTGATGTCTAGTGGCCAGTTAAAAACGTATTTTAAGGTGTGGTATAAGGTATGCCTTTATTTCCAACACACATTTGAAGCGAATTTGGAATAAGTAAATCAATGTTTATACGATTTGGCGATTTTTCATAGTAGTGTGTGAAGATGAATCCCTTAACACCCCATGAGTTCTTAACACCCCATGTTACGATACATAATAAATCAAATGTCGCACCTTCTCTAAAAAGTCAAAAGTTTTCTAAACTGACTGACAGCGAAGAAAAGGTCACAAAATTTTATTTAAACGATTTTATGGCTTCAAAGGAAGAACAATATAATGATATTTCGATATGGTATTTTCCAGAAATAATTTTCATAATAAACTCGAAAAATTGGTTGAAATTTTCTGCTGAGATATTGCACCCCTGATTCCAGTTTTTTTGTTCTGTACCTATAGGATCATTTCTATATAGATATAGAAATCATTTCTATATAGGATAGAGATCTATCAATTCGGTCCTCTGCTCCACCATGGGTGTTCAGGACAGCAAATAAATATAGCTTCATAACACCATCGCCCATATAGCCGATTCGGTAAGCGCACGGGTATTCAGCATGACCATGCTGAGGGTGACGGGTTCGATTCCCGGTCGGTCCAGGATCTTTTCGTAAAGGAAATTTCCTTGACTTCCTTGGGCAGTATCTTCGTGCCTGCCACACGATATACGCATGCAAAATGGTCATTGGCAGAGGAAGCTCTCAGTTAATAACTGTGGAAGTGCTCATAGAACACTAAGCTGAGTAGCAGGCTTTGTCCCAATGAGGACGTTACGCCAAGAAGAGAGAGAGATAACACCATCGATGCAACTGCGAATCGTGAAATATCGGACTATTTTAAAAACTTGGCTCTAAGACATTTCAATTTAGAAAAAATAAAATAACTTTCACCGAACAGATCATTTTGCAAAGGTGAACTTGTGCAATTTCAAAATTTCGTAAAAACAGAGACGATCAAAGTGTTACCTACTTGTAAATTCTCCATGACAGTTTATAGAATATTCATAAGTCAGTTCAATTTTGTAAATTTAGTAACAAAAGATGCTTTTGTCAAATTTAAAATCTTAACTATTCGCATAATTAACTTATTTTCGTCTCTTTCTATATACTCTATGACAATTACAAAATATGTGTAAAACCATTTTTAATTCACGATTTAGTATAAAATATTGTTTTATCAAACTCCTAATTTTTGAATGTTGAAAGAACAGATGTATTTCCAAAACTCACCTTCCATTTTTATTTCCTAAGAAGTTTATGATTAAAACTTCGATGAACGATAACGTCGCCACACCTGTTAAGGGATGGTTATTCAGCATGAGGGTGCTGTGGGTGACGGGTTCGATCCTCGGTTGGTCAAGGAACTTTTCTTAATGGAAGTTTCTTTGATTTCCTTGGACATATATTATCTTTGTACCCGCCACACGATATGCACATGCAAAATTGTCATTGACAGAGGAAGCTAAAGACGTAAAGACGTCACGCCAATAAGAGGAAGGAGACAGCACAACTTTGATGGTCTGTTTCAATTCAAGTCTCACCTGAAAAGGAGAATAGCACGCTGTAACTCAGAACCTCTATTCATCAATAATAGTTGGTCTTGAGTCGGTCGATACAAAGGTATCTCTGTGACAAAATTTTTACTGAGACCACTTGCGTACTTCAATCCCAATAAATGAGAGAGATGTTTGTTCCTAAATCCTTGGAAATCCCATAACAAAAAACACAAACAGAGATTGACAAAAAAGGCCTCGTTGTCGAAATCAAGTGCTCAAAATTTTCTACACTTTACATTGTCATCTTTAAGAACTTCAAAGAATCAACGAAAAATGTCGTAATCTGGTAAAATATGTCATAATCTGGTTTAATATGAAATTTGAATATTTATTTTCATGTCGCGGATGTGGAAAAATCTGCTGGAATTATTAGAATTTATAAAGGAATCTTTGAAAAATATAAGTGAAGCCACAAATTACATATCTGTAAAAGCTGGAAAGAACATCCTATGGATTGAAGAAAGGAAAATCTTTGATGAGTATTGACCAAATTCCGTCAAAATAATATTTGATCAATTGCATCCACATCACGATCAAGTTGTTGTGCGCAATAAAATAATTAAATAACATAAAAGATTTAATGTATGTGAAGTTTAAAAGGTTTGAGTTCACATCATTTTTTTGTTTCAGAGTGATTTGCCCTTTTTCAAACTATAGGCCTTTTTTTAAGTTATTCTAAAACCATTTCTTGTTTGCTCTTACATCAGTTCCGTTAATTTATTTAACTTTCGCATATAAATCTTACATAAATAAAAAAAATTACATTTCTACAATCGTTATCGTGGGCTAATCGATCCCAACCAAAAAAAAAACACGATTTTTTTTTTCAATAAGAATGTTTTAAATTACCATTAGATTGGGAACACTTCTGAATTGAGAATTTTGGAAAATTTCTGGGAAATTATACTTTCTGGGGAATGGTACATTCTGGCAAATGGCTTTCTGGGAAATGGTATTTTCTGGCAAATGTCTTTCTGACCAATGCAATGGCATTCTGGCAAATATCGCACAATCGTAGCAACTTTGAACAAAAACTCCAAATAGGTCTCACTTGCCCCGTGAAACGTAGTAAATTAAGATCTGGGCTTGGTGTTGCCCAATGTGCATCTCTTTATTGATCGACCACCAACCGATCACGTGTCTCTGCATGTCGCCTATTCCGAACTCGCGGTCCTCCAGTATGTTGACTTGTTACATAGAACCGCTTTCAAGGAAGCGGGACTTGAAGTTTTCACCGAGACTCTCACATAAAAAATATGTGTAGCTTCGAGACCAAATCAAACTATCCAAATACATACTACAGTTTTTAGTTGACTTGAAATCGTCTAAAAGTACTGTCCGAACTCGGAACAAATTCGACGATCAAACTTACACCTGGCTTGAACTAGAAACATATGTTTCTTCCAAGGGGCTGTCCATTAATTATGTAAGGATTTATGAGAGAGAGTTGAAAGATCCTACAAGCCATACAACAATGTTTAGGCTCTCATACAAAAATTCTTACAAGGGGGGGGGGAAGAGCCGTAGCGCACGCAATGTCCAAAGAGAAGTATTATGATAATCGAATGTACCTCAAATGTTATTCCATAGGATCGTAGGTTTGGACCCCTAGTTTCAGAATCTGTGCGGTATAAAATATTTAATCTTGGGTTTTTCGATTTTTTTCGATTTGTTTGATTTTTTTCTATTTTCCCATACAAATGGCGAAAAAAGTCATTTTAAGGTTAATTTCATCCCATATAAAAATGTATTTTAAATCGCACATATTCTGAATCTAGAGGTCTAAAAATACGATTCTAGCGAATAAACTTTGAGGTACATTCACTTTTCATAATACTTCCCTTTGGACATAGCGTGTAGCGTGCGGTTGGCCAGGTTGGCCCCCGCCAAGGGCGCCAGCATTAGAGGGGCGCCGAAATGGCTTAAGGCTAGATTTTATTTAGAGATACTATTATTTTTTTAAATTCTCGAAATTTTAGTGAACGTTTGAATTTGAAAATTTGTAAACATTCTTATTGGAAGATGTCCTGAGGTTACTTCCTAGCATTTTCTTCGCATTCATTGAATTTTTTTACAACTAACTATACTTAAACTGAAAAAAATATTTAGAGAAAGCTCTTTCAGCTCATACAATTGTTTTTTTTTTCCAGTAAATGTTTCTTTGAGCTTAAACTCTTGTAAATCTAGCAGAAAAGATTCCAGTTGTTATCACCCAAAAAACTACCAGTGAGTTTTCTTATTTCCTAAAAACAAATTTCACCAAGTATTTCTTTTAAATTTCTTGTTGTGTTTTTCAAAAAATCTTCGATAGATTTCTTAACATATCTTCAAGAATTCCTCCATAAATTCTCATAGAAACTACTTCAGGGAATCTTAAGAAAATCAAATCAAAAACTCTTCTGGAGATTCCTCTCAAAGTTTTCTGAATGATTTCTGTAGAAATGCCTCAAGAGAGGTTCCCAGAAAGTTATCTAGGAATTTATTCAGAAATTTGTCAGAGGATTCCTGCCGATATTTCTACAAGTATTTTATTAAATAATCTTCCATGATTTCATTAATATTTTTCTGCAAATATTCTTTCAAAAAATCTTTCAGGGTTAAAATTGGTCAGTTCCTCCAAGGATATTTCTCCACATATTCCTTAAAAAAACTGCTAAGGCTTGATACTGAGTTTCGTCTGGAAAATTATCAATGAATTTTCCCGAGTGTCCTTCAGAAATTCTCATAGAGATTCGTGAAAAATAGACTCCTATAGAAAATCCTGCAAAGATTTCTTAAGAAATGTTCCTGACAATTGCTTCAGAAATTCTTCCAAGATTTTTTTTTTAGAAAATCTTGTATAGATTCCTGTAGAAATTCAATCAGTTTCCTTTAGAAAGTCTTCTATAGATTTTTTTAGAAAGAAAAAATCTCTCAGAATATTTTCCATTGATTTCTTCCGAAATTGTTCCATGTTCACTACATATTGCTTCATAAAGTTCTGCTAGAATTCCTATAGGAAACCTGCCATAATTTTCCTCATAAATTTCTCCATAAGATCATAAATTAGGAATTCCTGTAGACATTTCTCCAGATCTTCAATTGGAAAGTGAGCCTTTGAATCTATCCAACATTTCTTCAAAAGTATCTTTTGAAAGGCGTCCGGCCATTTGGCTAAATGTGGTTTGGCCGAAGGTCGTTTGTCATTTATTCCTTAATTTCGCTTAGTGATTCCAGCAGAAACTCTTCTTCAAGAAAAATATTTTTGAGAACAAAAAATAAAAAAAAAAACTAAAAAAAATCAATCAGATTTCTAAAAGAATTTTAGGCATTACTCATGTTAGGAATATAAAATGTCATTTATAATTATTGTACTGATTTTAGTGAAATTTTTGAAATGCAAAATATGTTCGTACTCGTATTATAAGAGAAATAAATTTGGGAACATTTTTGGGCAACTCCCATTGAAATTACTAATGAAATACACGAATGAAAAACATTCAAATAAAATAAATGAAATCGGGGGGAATTTGTATCTTCGCAATTGCAAATGCATTTTTTTAAGAAACTAAAAAAGAATAACAACACTGTCCCAAATTAACCATGTCAAATTATTGTGGGGCGCCAATCTGGATGCTTGCCAAGGGCGCCATGGGAGCACGCTATGGCTCTGGGGGGGTTGGAAGCTGTGGTTGGAGAAGGTGTCGAAAAATCGAATAATTTCCCTTACGTAATAAATGGACAGCTCCCAACCAAAACTTGAGTTCAAAAATAATTGTTAAATGTATCATGCATGACATAATATAAAACATTTTTCATATACATTTGTAACCAAACCTGGCTTTGACCTAACCATTTTGAACGGTAAACACTAAACAAAAAAAAAAATACAAATGGTACCGCGTATTCTAAAAAACGGGCTAACGACGTTTAATAAGCTTTCATCACTCTGTTCTGTGAAACATGTAAAGCTCTGCGAAATACAATTTGTTCCTTCCGAGTAGCTATGTATGTATTGGGTCATATATCTTGTTGCATCCTAATAGTAAAGTATGTATCGAGAATACTGTCGTGCGACAAATCATCACTGAAAGTTAATGCTATTGGCCACTAGAGGCGCTCCCTACGTAGCAGGGGTACAAGCGAAAGCTTACCGCATGTGTGAACTGGCATTGCTGCAACATAAATCGTAGATGAAGCCAGATCCATGTTCGTTGCATACTGTATTATTGCTTTGGTAGGATAGCCGTTGGTAGCTTTTAGGATTTTTGCTTTCTTTGCAAGCTGAAGAAATTTCATTTTTTTTCTTTTGTTACAGTGCTCGATGATAAATAATAAATCTATTTGATGAAACAATTGGGCGCTGTCCATAAACTACGTAGACTCATTTTTGCCCATCTTAGACTCCTCTCTCCCCTTGTAGACTTTTGTCCCTTTGGCAAAATCGTTAAACACATCGGATTTGTAAAGAAATGTTTAGGGCGATTCAAATTTCGCAAATAAAAGTGTGCGATTACATTAAATCGAGTTGATGTCTTCGGCGCACTATTTCTTTGATTTATGCTGAATAACCCAACAAACATTGTCAACGGCTGAATAAGCCGCTCTTAAGGTTGATTTTTTAAATTTTGGCTATTTATTAGCTTTCATTCAGCTATCATTGTTACTTGGGAAGTGCTCTGAAGACACCGAGTTTATTTGATGCAATCGTGAAGTTTTATTTACGTTTTTGCAGTCTTGAAAACTAGTGTGATAGTCAAGTGATGAACTAAATGCGCTTTAGGTACTTGAATAACGTATTTGTGTCCTCCCCCAACATGAACAAAATTTTCCTAGGGGATGGGGGGGTTTGATGACTAAAGAGACAATCGAAATTTGTGGCAGCCTTACTTTCGCTCATTTAGTAAAAGTTTTGTTTTAATATTTAGGTCGAAATAAAATCGATCAATGATAAATAATAAGAACAATACATCATCAAATTGTATTTTTAAGCAATTTATTAATTTAATAAAGCAGAAGATGGTAATCTGCAAACGTGGTTACCGCTTACTTCAGTTGGTTCAATCCTACTCGACGCCGTCGGTATTTCTGATAAATAACTACAAGGTAAAAGTATATCGTGTGATAATCCCATCCATGCTCAGAGAAAACATAGGGGATAGGCTAAATGACCGGGACAGGCAAAATTTTAATTTTTCAAAAAAAGGTCAACTAGCTGCACTGCCCCCACTCGCATTACAGTCTCATTTGTAAAAAGTAAGAATTGAGAAAACAGCGTTTGAAGTTTGACAACTCGTTTCCATGCACAACTTTGAAAAATTGTCATAATTTGAAAAATATTTTGATCATCTCGTAACTTTCACAGATTGCTCTGCACCTCAAAACATAACTGTGAAAAATATTACGTTTACTACAAATTTGTTCAGTTTTGTGTTACAAGGTATACAAATCCATGATGGGACTGTTATGCGGGTACTTTCAATATGGGACGCTCATGACTTGGTATTTTTTTCGCACATTGACATTAAAATCAGCAAATTTTATTATGGGTTATGAAAGTACGTTGAAAATGATGACTATTCATAGCATTAACTAAAAATGACGAAAAGTCAAATGGGACTGATATGCGAGTGGCGGCAGTGCAACTCTTCGAAAAGTGCATTGATAACACTAGTTTACAGCATTTTTGAATTCGGTAAGCTGATGATCACTTTTAGTGTAGAATCATGCCTTGATTTCGAAAATGTGAAGGAAAAAAATACAGTAGAGTGGAATTTTTTGTTCTATTTTTTAACAAAGCAAGTAGGAGCAACATACGTCTTTATTTCCGTAAACAATACTCCGATTGAGCTGAAATTTTACTGTAGCTGGATTACAACTAATGTTTCAAATGTACGCTGAGAAAGAATTTTTAAATTGATTTTTCTTAGTGAAAAAATACAAATCATCATTATGTCTTTTTAAATTTTGCTCAAATTTAATGAGATTGGCCTATATAATCACCAATATCTCGAATCCCACTAATTTGATGCAAAAACTATGTTCAGATGATCGAAACATAATATATTCAGCTTTCTATTTATGCAAATAGATTAATCATTCGTTGACTTTAGCAAAATATTTGTATTTTATTCAGTTCCATATTTTTAAAAACTGTAGAGCTTGATTTTCAGAAAAAAAAACAAAAAACTGTTCTACTTAAAATTTTTTGAAGCACGATATTGATACCAGAACATAATTATGCGTCAAAAATATTGGTCGTTGATAGAAGTTCATGACTTTTGTTTTTTTGTGAACTAGTGTAATTCGTACACGCCTCAGAATAGTGTTTTTGCTTACTTACTGAAACTTTTTTAATGATCAGGCAATTTATGTGTTTTTGTTTTTTTTATGAAATTCACTATTTAATGCATGTATAAGCATAGCTAAATATACAGCCATTCCATAGAAAAACGATATAGTGCATCTCTGATTGTCGTGAAACTTGGTGGGCTTGTAGTTCTTCGGAAATAATTAGACCCGTATTTTTTATTACGTCATTAGGGTGACCAATTTTCATATAGAGTGGTCCAAAAATCTAGGTTTTCCAAAACTAAAAATTTTCAAAAAATCTCAACTTTTGAAAAAAACTTCTTGTTTTTTTGTTTCAAAGCTATTGAATTGTAGTTTTCAGGAAAAATACGTTAAAGGGGCTCAAATGTAAAAAGTACTATAAAATATGCAAATATATTAGTTTTTACACGTTTTCATGGTCTCGGGACCAAAGAGGTACGCTGGTTTTATATTTTTATCAGAAAATTCAGGAAATTTGGCGTAACATATCAAAAAATCAGAAATGTATGTTGTTTTGTTTTTGAGATATGATTCTTTTGAATATAGAGAGTCATATATTTTAGTACTAGCTACTCTAAAATTGCTTGAAATTGTAAATTCTCATAAAACTATGCATAGTATTGCTTTTTAAAGTGATTCCTGGTAGTTTTGGTATCCATAATATTATAAGGAATCAAAATATAATCAAATTTAAAAAAGTGTCCTGTATGGGAAAATTTGACCTTTTATTTTCAAAAAATCATATCTCAAAAACTAAAAACATACATCTCTGATTTTTTGATATGTTACGCC
This sequence comes from Aedes albopictus, assembly GCF_035046485.1. NCBI lineage: Eukaryota > Metazoa > Arthropoda > Insecta > Diptera > Culicidae > Aedes > Aedes albopictus. The sequence goes on from NC_085138.1 coordinate 221,624,451, forward strand.
AAATTTCCTGAATTTTCTGATAAAATTATAAAACCAGTGTACCTCTTTGGTCCCGAGACCGTGAAAACGTATTTTTCCTTAAAACTACAATTCAATAGCTTTCAAACAAAAAAAAAAAGAAGTTTAAAATCGGTCAAATGGTTCAAAAGTTACAATTTTTTGAAAATTTTTAATTTTGAAAAACCTTGATTTTTTGGACCACCCTATATGAAAATTGGTCACCCTAATGGCGAAATAAAAAAAATACGGGTCTAATTATTTCCGAAGAACTACAAGCCCACCAAGTTTCACGACAATCGGAGATGCACTATATCGTTTTTCTATGGAATGGCTGTATAAGATTTATGTCTAAATTCATCACTTTTTTTTATTGATCAAACAGCGTTTTCACGTTCTTAACGCGATTTTCTTCGAGGTCCATATATTATGTGTCCAGTCGTGTCTATCGGAAAAGCAATACATAAGTAGAATTTATTTTTATTTTCGTACAAGATGAGCACTAGAATCTGGCCACAGACTTCCATAATACTTTTTTCCACAAACAAGGGACCTTTATAATTTAACCCTCGAGCAGTCGCGTGTTCAAACACATCTAGGGACACTACGTTTACGCTGTGTAGCGTGCATTTTCCATGGTGCGTGTACTCAATACACGGCGTGACCCGGGTTAAGGCTAACTAACCTGTAATAAGCAAGAAATGATCACTTAAAAACGATGACGGACGTTATACTCGCAAAATCAAAATTTCTAAGTCCCAGTGAAATTATTGACATTCAACTGGGTAAAAGTACAAGCAGGTTTTTTTCAATTCCAGAGTTATGACAATTTTGTTAAAATTATTCAGACTTTTTTGAAAAACCTTATCTCAAGAACATAGCTTAGTTAAACAAAGCTTTTTATTTATCGCTACATTTTTAAACCTTTCAAAAACTTAAAGAATACAAAATGGACAATTTTATAAAAAAATGTCAAAAAAAAAAAAATAATTTTCTCAAGAATTGATCGATGACTGAATCATGTAGGGACAACTGCTCTAAAGTGAGTTATCGTGCCCATATTACCCCAGTTCCTCCTAAAATTTGAGCATGTGTTTCCGTTATTTTACGGCATCTTTATGGTTTTAGTGAATGTTTAGTTGGGATCTCATCATCCCAAATCCATTGAGTAACGTTTCACACAATACGTACTAATAAAATGTTGGAATTTTAGGGTATTACGGGGTTAATTAGGCAAAGGCATATTTTCAAGGTAAATTTACATTTCATTTTTTTAAATGGTTTTTCACGTAACAATAACCGAATAAATACCGTCGTTGGGGGTGAGAATGGGTCAAAAAAGGATACTCAAAGATTGTTTGTTAAATAACAAATGCAATTAAAGTCGGAATAACTTTTCATTTGGTATGTATACTCTTCTATGTGGTAATGGTAGTTTAGCAAGATAGTATCGCATTATACGAATTGTCTACTAAACTACAAATGATTGAAAATTGACCCAATCTCACCCCTTAGAGGTGATAAAATGATACATTTTTTATTTACATTTTTTATGATACATTTTTTATTCTATTTTTCATCGTTCGTTCGTCTTCCGATATTTTGTCATGTTATCGGTTTTATGGCCCTGAAATATCCTGAAGGCCACTACCGTCTGGTAGTTTCACGATATTTCCTTAAAATTTAAAAAATGAGTGGAGGAGAAAAACGCTATCAAGTCTATTTTGTGAGCTTACGATATTGCAGTAAACTAAAGATTAGCTAATGATTAGAGGAGCTGTCCAAACGCATGGGTTTATTGTTATAAATGATTTGAGGCACTAAACGTATGAACAAACTTGCTTGACACTTCTTCGACATATTTTCGAAAAAAATCGTGCTTTTATGAAGATACGGTAAACATGGCACCACTCTAACGTCAAATGGGGACTGGATAACAAGTTGAATTTTTAGTTAAGCTTACGTGCACTCGATAACTTGCTTGACCTAATCTCACCCCCATTCCTAATATTCAGACATAGGGTCAAAAATATTGAATTTTTGAATAAAAAGTGCATTGACAGCCCGCTTTTTTCGTTGCATCAACCAGGTAATACCTACAGCTAACCACTTTTAAGATAATTTATGGTTGGGCACTTGTGTGAAACATTACGAAGGAGAAATTTTTTCAGAGTGATTTACTAGTAGTTTCATCATATAAGTTTAGCCACAAATTTAACAAAAAAACGATTATTGCTTAACATCTTATTCTGCATCATGACGTGTAAAAACAACTTCTCTTTGAAATAATATAAAGTTATCACTATAAATTAGCGATAGTTGATGAGCTATTTCCAATTTTATGTTTCTTCGTTTTGACCCAATCTCACCCCCCAGACCCATTGTCACCCCCATCGACGGTAATCGAATACACAAGGATTATTTATAAGGCAATTATTTTTTGCGACGGTGGTACCAAAGTATCGATAATTTTCATGCAAACAAGTATGAATAATTCTTTATCTAATATGACCGATTCTGAACTCCAAACTCCAAAAAGGTCCAAAATAGTGTTTGCCCATAGCCTCATAGACGGGTTAGAGCTTGATTTGCCCCAAATCCCCTAAATTTTTTTTTTATTTTTTTTTCAAGTTTAACAGCTTCAAACTTTAATGAAACATGATATAACTTTACATGATATGAGTGAATGTTGATGAAGAGCTAGCTAGTAATGTTTCAACATCCTATAGAATTTGGAAATTTAGAACATCTAACCCCATGTTGCGTAAATAAACATTCCAAAAGGTTGAACGACCATATGAAATGACCTATAGCTTTTTAAAAAAAAAATCATAAGTATTGATAAATGAATGATTATTGTTTGGACGAAATACACGAATTTTAGGGGGAATTGAGGTAAAACGGGTTTTATAACTCACTTCAGAGCAGTTGTCCGTACACGAATCAGTCACCAATCAACTTTTGAGAAAATTTGCTTTCGAATGAGATCTTGGTTGTCACGTAGTCTCGTATTTAAAATATTATAATGTTTTCCACCTTTGGGATTGTTTTTTTCCCAATGTGCACCGGTTGTATCAGCATTGGTGCATTTAATGCGAGGGCGAATCTTTTTTGATCGTTGCAATGGAGACCGCAAATCTCTGCAACTCATCGATTGTCTCGGAAGGATTTTTTTGTTAGTAATGTACATTGACCACCACGCACATCCGCACGAAAACATAATAATCCTCTTGCGCTTATCCGCCCTATTAGGGAGCAGATACTTTACTCCACTTCACACTGGAATGAAGTGAACGCAACAAATTACATTTCCATTCCGGAACAAGGTACATGTATGGCAAAACTTGACTTACAGGGGGTTGCCAAAATGTATAAGATAGGCAACTTTTTTTTTCTCTCACAAACAAAAATTCAACATTCTGTAACTTTTCATAGAATACATTAAATATTCTCAAATTGTCAACCTATTTTATGTGCATTGGTACAAATTTGAGCCCGAACGTAGAACAGTTCCCGTAAAATACTTTTTTAGACAGCTTATTTTTGAATTCTCATATCTCCGAAACCAGTGATCGAATTCAATGAAATGTTGAACGTTTATCAACAATGTTTTAATGCTTCACAAGTCTTTAAAACACAGATACTTTTTGAACGTTGAAAAAAGTTATGATAGATTGCAACTTTTTGGGTTTTTCTAAAAAAAGTGTATTTTTTTACATCAATGTCATTAAATTTTAGTTTTGATATCCAAAGATTGTCTACTTCTATTCTCAAAATATCTGTAATAAGATATGTTAGAACTTATTTAGATAAACGGAAAAACTCATTTAGTAATTTTTGTTTGGTATTGTAAATTTTGCTTATTTTTCTCTATATGGGTATAACTTGACAAACCGGTATAACTTTTTGCCTCATGATTTTTTTTTAATCTTATAACGTCGTATCAAGTATCAATATATTGTTGATGTACGTTCAAAATTTCATTCAAATTGGTCAATGGTTTCTGAGATATGACAGTTCAAAAATTAGTTGTCTAAAAACAATGGTCTTCGTTAAAGCTTAACTCAAATTTGTACCAATAATGCACATATAATAGATTGACAAACAGTCAAAATTTGAGAATTTTTGATGAACTCTATAAAAAGGTACAGTTTGCTGAACTTTTTGTGAGAGAAAAAAAAGTTGCCTATCCCATTTTCCTAAAACCTAAAGCTACATAGTCTATAATACAACTATACAACATATTATATATTCTAATAAAAAAAAGTACCTATATAAACATGGTAGTTTATTGTAAACAAGAAATAATTAGTAAAGACGACTCTAGCGAATAAGGATCAGGATGCGATACTTAAAAAAACAACATAATAACAACTCCGGAACTAAGTATTCAGTTGTCCTAAACGATGGGTTTTAATAAATTCTCAACTCAAGACCCTGCAGTTTTATTAATGAGTCCAAAACTAAGAGATACACTCCCGTTCAAAAGTTTGGGGTCACCCCCTCAAAAACATGTAATTTTTTTAGGCCCATATCTCCGCCAATTTGCGTCCGACTTCAAAACCCTAGGTTTCATTCAAAAGATAATAAGTCAAAGAAACTTTGAACATGATTTAAAAGAAACTTTTTCAAAAAAATTTGTATGTAAACTTAACACAAAGTTGCCAAATTTTCTAAAAAATGAATATAAACTTACGGCAGTGTCGCTGGAAGTTGGGTCGACCAAATTTTAAGATGAGAGCGGTAATATGACCCATTTTCTATTAGCTTTCAACTGCTTTTTACAGAACTTAGCTAAAAAATCTAGAAAAAAAGATATTAAGTAAATTAATCCTTGATGTCATCGACCAAAAGTTTGGGGTCACCCCTCAATATGATTGTAGATATTTGCTTGTTCTTACCTGGGTGTTGACCGGTCGATGTTCAAGTTGGGAAAGAGAGAGTTCGATGGGTGCAGAGTAGTTTTATTTCTTTGGTGTCACTAATACAAATTGAACTGTCACAAATACAGACGAACAGAGCAAAGTAGTTAAGAATAGGGTGGTACAAAAGTATGTATTTTCTAACTTCTTACATATTCCCCCCGCCACTGGAATCTTCAAATGGAAGTAAGCATAATTTACCAACGGACCGTTTTGTTTCACCTTTAGATGTCAAGAGAGTAGCCACCCTAACCCGTCCATCAGGTCCTGGATGTACCTTAATAACGCGGCCCACAATCCAAGAAAAGGGGGGTAGGCTCTCGTCCTTGACTAGGCAGAGTTGTCCGACTTCTAAGTTAGGTTGGTGGATAGAGTTCTTCTTTGCTCTTTGCTGAAGATTGTTGAGGTATTCCAGTTTCCATCGATTCCAGAATAGTTGTAGATTTTTCTGCACCTCTTCAAATCGTGAAAGCCGATTAGTCGCTGTTTGAGATACATTTCGATCTGGTAACGCTGTAATTGGACCTCCTATCAAAAAATGTCCAGGAGTTAAAGGCTCCAAGTCTTGTGGGTCATTTGACATAGGAGAGATTGGTCTGGAGTTGAGAACTCCTTCGATCTGCTTTAGAAGAGTTAGCATCTCTTCGTATGTAGGAATGCTCGATCCCAGTACACGCTTCATATGATGTTTGATGCTTTTTATGCCAGCCTCCCAAATTCCACCGAAGTTTGGCGAGCGCGGAGGTATAAACTGCCAGTTGATCCCTTCAGTCGCGCAAAATTTTTGGATTTCCGGTTCCACTTGTGCTGCAAACGTTGCACTGATGTCTTTTAACTCGTTCTTAGTTCCCACAAAGTTGGTGGCATTATCACAAAACATGGTACTGCTCACTCCACGTTGGCTACAGAATCGTCTAAGAGCAGCAATGAAGGATGCACTCGATAGCCCGCTCACAAGTTCAATGTGAACAGCTCGTGTGCTCAAACAAATAAACAGCGCTACATAGACTTTCAAAGACTTATTAGTGCGTACCAAATTTTCTTTTATGATGAACGGACCGCCGAAATCAACTCCGCAGAACTGGAATGGCCTAGCCGGATTAAGACGTTCACTTGGAAGTTGACCCATCACTTGTTGAAGAGTTTTAGGATTATTTTTGAAGCATGTGATACACTGGTGTACAACTCTACGAGCTAGATTCCTTCCATGGATTGGCCAAAACCGTAGTCGCATTAGGTACAACAAATTCTGGGCTCCAACATGTAGATGTTTTTGATGATAGGCTTTTGCTATCAACACAGATAGATGACATTTTGTTGGCAGTATGATTGGATGTTTTTGATCGAGACTAATTCCCGCAGCTTGAAGTCTTCCGCCCACTCGGATGACTCCGTTGTCATCCAAGAAAGGGCAGAGGGTTAGAAGTGAACTGTGTTTCATAACAGGTTTGGCGATTGCCAAGCATTTAGTTTCCTGCGGAATGTTTTTTTTATTATTATTATTATTATTATTATTATTCATGTAAATTTCAACTTAATGCTAATTCATCACTCACCTGTGGAAAGTATTTTTTCTGCACCATTTTTATGACTTTAATTTCTGCTGTCTTTAGCTCCTGAATTGTCAAATGCTTCAAAGACCTACTTTCTGGCTTGAGTCGGCAGTTATTCGCAAATCGTAGACAATATGCTGTTACACGTTTCAGATATTCGTAGCAGGAAAACCGTTCAAAAAACAAATCTTCGTTTTGTGGGCTATTTTCTTGAACAACTTCACAACAAACTAATTTAGCCGTCTGAGGTTCTTGTGACCATGGTTCATTGTGTTCCAATAAGAAATCTGGTCCGTGCCACCAGACAGAACTTTCTATGAGTTTCTTGGTAGATACGCCCCTTGTTATTAAATCCGCAGGATTTGCTTTTGAGCGTACATAATGCCAGTCAACTGGTGAAGATCTCTGCTGGATAACTTGGACACGAGACGATACAAATTTCGGCCATTTATTCGCTGGTTTGCTGATCCAATCGAGAGTCACTTGCGAATCCGTCCAATAGTGAACTGCTCCAATTGAAATATTCATAGCTTGTATGACCTTCCCAATCAACTCTACCAACAATACTGCTGCTCGTAATTCCAATTTAGGAGCGGTATTATTTTCGTTTTTCGATTTCTCATTTGAAGGAGCGATCCTAGATTTCGAACATAACAGTTGTACGTCCACCTGATCCTCGTTGAAAGTCCTTACGTACACTACTGCTCCGTAGGCTCTCTTTGCTGCATCAGCAAATCCATGAAGTTCAACGGAATAATCTCCTACAACAACTCGACGCTCCATTGTTACCTCGCTAAGCCCATTAATCTGTTGGAAAAACCATTGCCACCGCTGCTTAACATCATCTGGTAGTTCTTCGTCCCAGCTTAGTTTTTGCATCCAAATATCCTGCATTAGTAACTTTCCATTAACCACAACGGGAGAAAGCAGTCCTAAAGGGTCAAAAATGCGCTGGACCTCTGACAGCACATTTCGCTTAGTTATTGTCTCGTGATTAGTTATCTCGGTAGCGAATCCAATTGTATCCCGTTGAGGATTCCAACGAAGCCCTAAAATCTTGACGAATTTGTCGTTCGGTTCTTCTATCGGAATGTTGGATTCCCATTTATGCAGTTCAAAACCTGCACTGCTGAGAATTACGTCGAGCTGTTTTTTAATCAAAATCAATTTCTCCAGATTGTTTAGTCCGGTCAAAACATCATCCATGTAAAAATCGTTCTCTAATACTTCACAGGCTTCGGGGTATTGGTTGGCGAACTGTCTTGCTAGCTCTTTTAAACATCGTGCTGCTAGAAAGGGGGCAGAACAGGTACCATAGGTTACAGTATTCAAACAATATGTACCAACTGCATCGTTGGGAGAGAAGCGCCATACTATCAACTGTAGCAACCGATCCTTTTGATTTACCACGATTTGCCTGAACATTTTCTTCAAATCAGCCGTGAACACGTACTTGGGCCAACGAAACCTCAAGAGAATGTCGAATATGTCAGATTGAATCGTAGGTCCTGTCATTAGTACATCGTTCAATGATAGCCCACTAGAAGTTTCGGCCGAACCGTTAAAAACCGTTCGAAGTTTAGTCGTTGCACTTTCAGGCTTCAGAACGGGGTGATGAGGGAAGTAAAATGTTGACTCTTTTGTTGTCAACTCATCGTGTTCGACCAACTGCATATGGCCGAGTTGGAGGTAAGCTTGCATGAATGAGACATATTCCTCTTGGAGTTGGGGATCTCTATGAAACCTTTTTTCCAATTGGAAAAGGCGATTTAACGCTGTAACTCGAGATTCACCTAATAGTTTAGGGTTCTGTTTAAATGGTAGCCGAACCACGAAACGTCCATTAGCATCTCGTTCAGTAGTGCCGATAAAATGTTGCTCGCAGAGAGCCTCTTCGTCCGTCCATTCTCGTACGTGCAAGTTGATTACATTTCCGTTCATGAATCGAGTGACCTATAAAAATCCAAATCGTCCTATTTCTGTTTGATTCTTCAAATTTAGGGTAAAATTACCTCTCTACTCATATTCATACGGGTGATATCACCACCGACTAGCCATCCAAAAGCAGTATTTTGAATGGACGGAAGGTTCTGGGATAGTCTTGTGTTCCCATCCCTCAGTATATCGAACATTACTGCAGCTCCTAGCAACAAATCTACTGGGCGTCTTAGATAGAACTCTGGGTCGGCCAGATTTACTTGTGATAGATCCCAATCAGCAATATCAATGTCCTGTTGCGGTAGTGGACTAGTAATTATGTCTGTCACCAATACCGGGATCGTTTTTTGATAATCCGAAGCTTTTGCTTTAATGGTAATATATGCTTTCTGGTCCAATCGGTGAGGCATGTTCCCGAATCCAAGAACTCTTTCCGAAGCATTTGTTGTTCTGGCGCCACAACGCTTAATGACATCAGAAGAGGCCAAATTAGTCTGCGAGCCTGTGTCTAACAGCGCACGACATGAAATGGGAGCAGCATCACCAGCTGATATTAGGACGGAAGTAGTGATTTGCTGGACGAATAATTACACATTACTTGATGGTCTGCGAAATTTTATTTTGAAAAAGAAAAAATAACAAAGCAGTTTCATTGCGGTTGTTCATGTTCCAATAGGATTTGAATCTACTCACTGCGTTCAATCTGACTGGATTCTTGATTGCTTGATCTCTGGGCATTTGACTTCTCACGGTGAATTGAGGTATGATGTTTGCCTCCACATTTGAAGCATCCACGATTGCGACACTGTTCTGCGCTGTGATTGGGTTTCAAGCAGTTAAAGCATAGCATGAAGCGTTTAATTAGCTTAACTTTATCCTCCAACGACTTCTGTTCAAACCGGTGACATTTTCCGATGTAGTGTTCGTCTCCACACGCGATGCATCCTTGCTGTGTCGTTCTAACGGCCATAGAACGAATATCCGATCGAACTTTTTTATGCGAATAAACCTGTGGATCTGTAGATATTTTTCGCTTTGTCGGCATGGAATCCAACATCTGACATCGGTCGTAGATAAACTGCTCCAGTTGGTCGTAAGGCGGCGGGGTTGTTCCGGATGCTGATGATTCCCATTCTCTGCGCGTCGTCACATCGAGTTTGTTTGCCATGAGGTGAATAAGCATTGCGTCCCAGGATTCCACAGGTTGTCCCAGAATTTGTAGGCATCGTAGATTTTTCCGAGCAGAATCAAATAATTTCCGCAATGCACTGGCCGATTCATCCTCGACCCGAGGCAACTCGAACAGCTCTCGCGTGTGCTTCTGTACTAACAATTTCGGATTGTTGTACCTTTTGACCAGCAAGTCATATGCGATGTCGTAATTTGTGTCAGTGGTAGGAAGCGAGTCAATGATTGCCAAAGCTGCCCCACGTAGGGACAGCTTCAGGTACTCAAACTTTTGGATTACAGCGAGAGATGGGCGATTATGAATTAAAGCGTTAAACTTATCGTACCATTCGAGCCAATTTTCATTAGCTCCGGCGAATATGGGCAAATCAACTGAAGGGAGTCGCACATTATCTCTCCCAAATGATGCGGACGCTGCCCTCTTGCTTGCTATTGTTCTTTCAAACAGTGCCAAGCCAGTCACGTACTGTAGATCGATCTCTTCACGTTTTTCAAATTCTTCTGGGAACCATTGCTCCAACCAACTCTGTCCTTGATCGAAGCTCTTGTAGCACTCCTTCAACATTTCCCTTCTTGTTTCTAGGGAACAAACATCGTTCTTGTAGGCGTCGATGTTGTTGACAATAGATCTCATCCTTGCGACCGCATGATCACGTTGCATCTCAAACCGTTCCTGCTCCGACTGAACCACTATAATTGGTTGGTTACCTTCGCCGTCGTTTATCATGATTGAACCTGGATGATTATAGATGATATTATCAATATATTAATACTGTTTTTAATATGATTCAAAAACATCAATTTTCCTCACAAGCTAAATGTTTGTCTTATATGATTTGTGTGGCCCACATGTCACTTCTTTTTCAAATCAGATGTCGTTAACCCGCATTTTAACCTCAAAATGTATTCACATTAGATTTATGGGAGATTCTCGTTGGATTTCAGTGGCCCGCGTGCCGCTTTCTCACTCATGTATGAACGACCCACGTGCCGTTTTCAAAACTTTTGTTTTTGTCTTATAGGATTTGTGTGACCCACACGTCACTTCTTTTTCATATCAGATGACGTTAACCCGCATGTTAACCTTAAAATGTATTCACACTAGATTTATGGAAGATTCTCATTGGATTTCAGTAGCCCGCGTGCCTCTTTCTCACTCATGTATTAACGACCCACGCGCCGTTTTCCAAACGTTTTTTTTCTTTTCAGCGTCATTTTCTCTTTTGAGGTTAGTTGACGCTTTGCAATTAAATATCGATAAGATTTGTTTAAACGAAGATCAAACCAATCTCACACAATGAATTCAATTTTAGGCGATCAATCTGATTCTTTTCCTCTTTTAATAGTTGCTCTGGCCATATCCGGTTCGAAGGACCATTTTATGTAGATATTTGCTTGTTCTTACCTGGGTGTTGACCGGTCGATGTTCAAGTTGGGAAAGAGAGAGTTCGATGGGTGCAGAGTAGTTTTATTTCTTTGGTGTCACTAATACAAATTGAACTGTCACAAATACAGACGAACAGAGCAAAGTAGTTAAGAATAGGGTGGTACAAAAGTATGTATTTTCTAACTTCTTACAATGATGTATCGGCCAAAAGTTTGGGGTCACTTTCGTAAAACATGGAAAAGTGATTTGGTGATATCTTCGTCATCTATAGTTCAATTTTAATTATTTTTGGCTCATTTCAAAGATAATTAACTAAATTTACGTTTGATGTCTTTAACTTAACGTATTTAACGATTTTTGTATATAAAAATATTATGTAAAGTTAGCACATTTTACCACGCTTCAAAAAATGAGGCAACTTTACGTTAAGTTTAGTATGTAAATTTCAACAAATATGTGTGGTTCAATGTCTACGCAGTAAGTATCATTCATTTTGTTTCAAATAAGCCAAGAAGAATTTAAATTGAATGAAAGATGACAAAGATATCAACAAATCACTTTTCCATGTTTTACGATAGTGACCCCAAACTTTTGGCCGATACATCATATTGAGGGGTGACCCCAAACTTTTGGTCGATGACATCAAGGATTAAATTACTTAATAACTTTTTTTCTAGATTTTTTGGCTAAGTTCTGTAAAAAGCAGTTGAAAGCTAATAGAAAATGGGTTATATTACCGCTCTCATCTTAAAATTTGGTCGACTCAATTTCCAGCGACACTGCCGTAAGTTTATATTAATTTTTTAGAAAATTTGGCAACTTTGGGTTAAGTTTACATACAATTTTTTTTGAAAAAGTTTCTTTTAAATCATGTTCAAAGTTTCTTTGACTTATTATCTTTTGAATGAGACCTAGGGTTTTGAAATCGGACGCAAATTGGCGGAGATATGGGCCTGAAAAAATGACATGTTTTTGAGGGGGTGACCCCAAACTTTTGAACGGGAGTGTATGTTGATTATTTGATTTCACAGATAAACGATGATCGACTTTATAGTTGATCTCTATTCTAGCAATGCACTAAATTCGCCTCTTCATATATTCTATAGTAATTCTTAAACTCGAAATAAGTGCTGCTAATGCTTAGACATTTCAAATAGAAATTGAACATGACATCTTTCTACATATATACATCACATCATCCAGGTTCGCAAATTTGCTGCTACACTTCGTCCATATTTCCTCATTAGTCTGCAATAAGCTGCCACGTCCCAGACCAATTGAAGGCATATAGAATTCTGTTCCACCAAGCCTTTTTCGCGGTGTGCCCGCCTTCCGTTTCGCGGTCGATTTTTCTGCTTCTTTTTTTCAACTCAAATTGCCATGACAGGCCTCACCACATATTATTAGGAATCTAGGCGCGCAGGAAATCAAGAGGCAGCAGAAAGCTCCACTTCAATTAAAAAATTTTCTTGTTAATTATATCATAATTTTCCACGATGAATTATTTAATGACTGCTTGATGACTGAGGGCAAAGTCCGCACATCCCACAGCAGCCGGTCTCCGTCGCGTCGCGATGGTTGTTGGTTGGTAGGTTGGATCGCGCACTTTTGTGTTCACGAGGGTTTAGAGCATAAACCAAGGCATGAAAAGCGGGTTGAAGAGATCGGGGTTAAACTTATTTCCTTACAAACAGTTGAGGGTTTCATTCTTTCAGTAAAATGGAATATGTCGGGAGTGTCCCATCCCATTCAAATACCATATTTATTTGTAAGCGTATCATTACAGGATTCATTGAGCTTATTGGTACTGTAATCGGTTGACATGACATATTGTGTGTTTTTTTAGTTTTATCAACATTAAATCTTTTATCCTTGTTCTAAAAACTCGATAGAAAGTTTGCTCTTTATGGTGCATTTTACCTCGATCTCCCTTTACCCGCATCATAGAAGCTTTTGAAGCAATGTGCACACAGCGGTCGGTGCAGTGATTTTTTTTATTACTTATCCACTTCATTGCCGGCACTACTACTTTGCACACCATCACGATAACTATTTTGCCGCAGAATTTGATGCACTTGGCCACTTCGGAAGGGGTGTCAATGATGTTTGGTACCTACTGATTCGTGAACTGCCACTGACTATGAAGGCGTAGTTTTCTCATGTCATTTCCAATGTTTGGCACTAATTAAGCATGTCAAAAAGCATCATCGTATGCTTATCCATGAGAGCATTATTATTACCAAATGTGAATCAATTGAGTGAAGAATTTGTACAAGCATAAAAATATGCTTTAGATATAACGGGCTTGATGGTCTAATGGCTGCCACTTCTAATTCGTATGCAGAAGGTCCTGGGTTGAATACTTGGCTCGCCCCTTTCCTACTACTTTGCATCTTTCTATCTAGTTTCTTTCTCTCTCCATCATCTCTACAAATACAACTCATGTATGTACATATATTCATATACACTGAAGTTTTTTTTACGACGGTAATGGTACCGCGTAAAAAAACGCGTTATTTCAAAAAAAAAAAAAAGACGTCGGAAAAAGTCAAGTCACGTTAGATGTGATCCTGACTATTTTGCGCGTGTTTTTGAAAAAAACTTTTTTTACGACGGGTTTTGAAATAACGCGGTTTTTTACGGCGTTTTTCGAAATACCGCGGTTTTCTTACGCGGTACCACGTAAAAAAACTTCAGTGTATGTTCATTGCCATCGCTAGAACCAGAAACGGGTTTGAAAAAGTCGCTAAGCACCGAACAAATAGCAAATTTCATCTGTGCAGGGTTGTTTTCCGGCATTCTCGTACCCTATCCTGCCCTGTCATCCATATCCGTCCAGCTTCCAGGATGTTGGTAGTCTATCAAGCTCATTGCTTTACACAGAAAAAAATATGAAATTAAAATTCAGCGAGAAATCATGCACATAAAGGGAATGCTAGAGTTATTGCACTTTTACATGAGATATAATGTAAAATTACATTACCATCGTGTAAATCTCCGCCAACCATCGCGTAAACCATCGTGGACTCCAACCGGTTACGCGACTATTGGCGGAAATTTACACTAACGTAACGTAATTTTACATGATATCTCATGTAAATAAGCACTAACTCTAGTATTCCCTTTATGTGCATGATTTCTCGCTGAATTTTAATTACATATTTTTTTCTGTGTAGAAACCAACAGAGTACTAACTTTGGTATGTTGTATTTTGTATGACACGTTGAAAAAATCTCGCTTTTTGTACTCCACATTAGCGTGGTGCTGCAGTTGAGAGCAAGCCGTTAGGCCGAAAGCCGTTAGGCCTAATGCCGTTAGGCCCAATACCATTAGGCCTAATGTCGTTTGACCGAAAAGGTCATTAGGCCGAAAGGGTCGTTAGGTCGAATAGGTCGTTAGGCTGAAAAGGTCGTTAGGCCGAATAGGTCGTAAGACCGAATAGGTCGTTAGGCCGAATAGTCGACAAAAACACCTGGTAGCGATCTGGGGGTAGCATGTTACTCTCAAACTAATCATCATATAAATAAGAAAAATTACTGAGTCAATAAAAAATGTCGTGAGAGGAGATAATCTCAAAATGAAGCTCCAACTTGGAGAGGATTGTTGAAGGACCAATTTATACAAAAACCTTACTGTTTGTTGAAGGCGCAAACAAGAAACTCAAGCGTGCTTTTATGAAAGAGACAGCATTACAGCATCGGAATATATGCCACCGAGTCAGATTTTTATGAAAAGGCAATATGGAAACTGACATTCGAGGACGATGTGTTACGTCAAGATGGCCGAACTATAGCATGCTGTGATTTATGTAGCTAGCAAGTTATGACAGAATAAAAGATATAGTATCTGCAACTGCACGTCTTTCTTCACTACAGTATAAAGATATTCAATTCAGAAACATTGCTATTCTACCCAACCTAAAAGCATCAACATCATCGTCCCCTCATTCTACCATTAGAAGGGTAGAAATGTGAAAACAGCACAAAGGCAATCAATTCGATGTAACTGTCAACTTACGTAGTGCCCTAGTGTACAAAAGAGCTTTAAATAACCTTATGTGGTTAAGACTAAAAAGAGCATTACAACCATTAAATTTTTCATTGGAGATTTTTTCTTCTTTAAAATATGGGCTATTCTTTCTAATTTAACTGCTCTACTCATTTATAAGAATCACAACCGTTAACTTTTTCATCAGAGTTTTACCTTCTTCTGAACATAAGCTGCTTTTATAATTTTACTGTTTTACTCATAAAAGCATTACAACTATCATTTTTTTTATCGGAGGTTTTTCTTTCTTCTGAACATAGGCTCTTTCTAGTTTCTAGTTCTTAATTCATTTAAGTTTTCAAGAATAAAAATGCATTAGAGCTATTAAATTTCACATCGGACTATTTCCTCCCTATAAAACATAGGCTCTTTTTTCTAGCTTAAATGTTATACTCACTATAAGCATTACAGCTATTAAATTTTTCATCGAAGATTTTTCCTTCTTTTAAACATAGGCTGTTCTTCTTTGTTAAGCTGTTCTACTCATTTATAGGTATAACAGCCACTAACTTTTTCATCAGAGTTTTTCTTCTGAACAAAGACTGTTCTTCTAATTTAACTGTTTTTCTCATAACTTCTATTATTTTTTTCATCGGAGATTTTTCATGTCATTCAATTTAATCATATTAACCATGTTCGTCTTGGAACTCTGATTTTTTTCTCGGTATAACCATAATTTAGACATTGAAATTTGAAAAAAAAATATTCAAAATCACCCAAAATTCGTCGAAGATCTTTTCTCTCAAACAGTTTCTTACCATCCAGTTGCCCTAGCAAATCGTTCAACCTAACAACCCATTTGGCCTAGTAACCTGTTCAGCCTAACGCCGCAGTCGGCCTAACGGTACATTCGGCCTAACGCCACATTCGGCCTAATGACCCAATCGGCCTAACGACCATTTCGGCCTAACGGCATTTGGCCAAATGACGTTCGGCCTAACGGCATTTGGCCTAACGGCTTTCGGCCTTACGGGGTAGAACCCATAGACCTCCAGCGTAATGTCGTCAGTAAGGCAGACGATATTCATTTCCACCGGGAGGCCTAACCTCAACACCTCGTCATACATGACATTCCATAACACCGGACCCAGGATGGAATCTTGCGGGACTCCTGAGGTTACATGAAAGCTCTTCCGACCACACCGTGTCCAATAAGTTCTCATACAAAATACAAATTTAGAAAATATCATTTTATTTCACATATGTGATTCATATTTTCAAAATGAATACATACAGGGTGACTGGTAATTCGTGTTACACCCGAAAGGAGGTGAAAGTAGACCATATTTGCAGCAAAAAATTGTTCTACAGGTAGGATCGGAAATCACTGCTAAGTGAGTTATTCAAAAATTAGTGTGATTAATCTACCCCATCTTTAAACATCTCTAACTCAGAAACTATGAACCGTATAATCATTCTTAGCGCATGGATAGAAAGCCTAAAGCTTTGTCTTTTAATGCTCTTTGGACAGGTAATTGATAAAAAGTCATTTAAGTGCAGAAATTTTGACTTTTATGTAAAAAGTGCCTAAAAATGTACCCCCTTTTCACCTTTTTTGATAGTTTACTCGTGAAAAACGTGATAAATGTGAGAAATGTTCTTCTACAAAACATTCATTTTTTGATACGCTACCAAACTGTTCTTTGGTGCAACATTGTATCTTTCATAGTTTTGTCACAATCTTGAATTCAAAATTTTGTGAAATAAATCAATGTTTTTATTGCAATACTGTCTGGCAACCCTACACGTTTGCTTGCTGTTGGTCGTCGTGCGCATGGCAACGAAGTCCAGCGTCGCGGCGGCGGTCATCGTTTGACAGAGCCAACAGTGAAAGGCAAATTGCGCGCAATGTTTATGAATCAATCTCAAGGCATCCTTTTCTTTGGGTGAAGATTCAATTCGCCTAGATGCCATACACCCAAACCTAGACCCAAACCCACTCACTGGTGGAATTTAGCGAGATCATACCGCTGGGTGGCACCGTTTTAAGGGATATTCAAACCTACGGGCTGAGACTGGGTCCGGGCCGGGGCCGCGGCCGAGACTCGATAGGGCTTTTGTCGCTTCGTTCTCACTGCACACAATGCTCACCGGGCTATAGCGCCTGCGCACCAGCAATTTATGTTGCGCGAACGCACGCACAGTATGAAGTGGTTGTCATTTATTTTTGTTTTTGTTTCTGCGCACTTTCTGTGTTTGATGTACATTCATCCAGAACTTTCTTTTGTTATTTCTACAGGAATCTGGGATTCCTCCAGCTTTTTTTATGATTTCCCTTGGAGTGCTTTCTGGGACTCTCCCGTAGTTCTTTCTGGAAAACCTCTAATAAGATTCTTCTAGGAGTCCTTCCTGGTATTTCTCCAGCTACTCCGTCTGGGTTTTTGTCCTTGAGTTCTACTAAAATTTCTTCTGGGATACTTTCAAGAACTGGTTTAGAATTTTTCTCCAGAAATTCCTCCAGGAGTAGCTTCCCACAGTTTATTTATTTTCAGTTCAACGGGAAGCCCTCCTGAAGTTTCTGAGAGTGAGTCCAGGAGCTCCCCAGGCATTCCTCCAGGGCAACCCCAAAAAATACCAAGGGAATTTCTTTAGAATTAGCCCAAGAATTCCTCCAGCATTTGTAGTAGAATCACCCTAGGATTTTACTGGGAATTTCTCCATTATAACTCTGGAAATTAATTCAGGAGTTCTCCAGCAATAATGCATGCTTCTCTTCAGGATTTTTCCCGAAAATTATTGAAGGACTCATGGGATTTCTTCAGAAATTCCTGCATTAATACCACCAGGACTTCCTCAAGGGATTCCTCCAAAAAATCCTCCACGATGTCAACTAAAAATTCTTCCAGTAGTTCCTCCAGGAATTTCTCTTCAGGAATTGTGGAAGGGATTTCACAAGACAATTTTTCAATAAATTGCTCCAAGACTTTCTTTAAGAATTCCTGCAAGGATTTATCTAGGGATTTCTCTGACGATTCCTCTAGATTTTTTTCCACGGTGTCCCCCAAGAATTCTTCCAGTTATTCCTCCATGAGTTCCTGCAGGAATTCATCCCGCAATTCTACCAGGAAATCCTGCAGGGATTCCTCCAGGAATCCAACCATAAATTCCTCCTGTAATTGCTGCAAGAGATTCTCTAGAGGTTCCTCCAAAGATTCCTCTAGAATTCCTTCCAGAATTTTTCCCAGAAAATCATCAAGAAATTCATCCCAGGAAATCATCAAGAAATTACTCTAGAAATTCCTTCAGTAATTCCTCCAGAAATTCCTTCAGTAATTCCTCACAGAGTTCCTCTAGGCAGCATCCATTTATTACGTAACGCTAACATCGAGATTTTTATACCCCCCCTCCCCCCTCCGTAACGCTTTTTTGTATGAAATCCCACAATTTTTGTATGGACCGTAACGCTCGTCCATACTAGAGCGTTACGTAATTTGTGGACGGTGCCCTAGGAATTTCTACAGGGATTCCTTCAAAAACTTCTCCAGAAAGTACTCCAGGCATTTCTCTAAGAATTACTTCTTGAATTGCTCCATAAATTATTCCAGGAATTCCTCCAGAAACTACTTCAGGTACTACTCCAGGAGTTCCTCCAAGAATTCCACCGGAAATTCCTCAAGGAATACCTCCAGAAATTCCATCAGGCAAGTCTTCTTGGAAATACTCCAGGCATTTCATTTCATTTCATTTCATTTTATTTATTCAAATAAGTAACTTAAGACCTAACGTCTTTTTTATGTTACAATGATTTTGTGTAGAATAAGTGCAACTATTAACATTCGACCTTACAGAATCATAGCTTAGTTAAGTTGTCTTGTATGATAAGTATCTTTTAACTAAAGTGCTCAAAACATTTCCGTCTAAATCCCATCCCTGATGATTCAACAGTTAGTTCATTTGGTAACGAGTTCCAATACGCAACACCTCTTACAAAAAAGGAATTTCCATACTTAGACGATAAGTGCCGAGGCAAGATAAATTTAATACATCTCCCACTTCTACTAAAAGTCAATTTACTGTGTAAATAACCAGGTTCTTTATGTGCTATAATGCTATGAATTATTAGACATGCTCGAAGTTTGGCAAAGTTTTCGAAAGAACATCCTATTAATTTACATTGCAAGTGTGAAACATGGTCGAAACGCCTAAGATTGAAAACATACCTCACACAGGCATTCAAGGCTACACGGAGTTTATTCATCGAATTTGCCGAAGCTTGAGGTAACAAAAAATCACATGCAATAAAAAACGGAAAAATCAAGGCTTTGAATAATTTCAATTTAATTTCAGAGGTAAGAAAATGTGCAGTAAGTTGCAAAGTTTTCAACTTGCCATAAATTTTTCCACACTGTTGAAGAATGTAATCATCCCAACTAAAATCATTTTTCAACGTGTAACCGAGGCTAGAGGCTTTCTCCACGTATATTAAAGACTTTCCATTTAAAGACAGCATTGGAAAACTCTCAGCACGGGTTGTGGTCAAGTACATTGCGTGCGTCTTTTCTATCGATAGTTGATTTCTTGTGGACCAATCGTGTATCCTGGCCAAGTCTTCATTGACGTATCTAGAAATGGTGTTCAATTCATGATCTGAACAATCGAAATAGAGTTGAACATCATCAGCATATATGTGAACTTTGCAATATTTCAACACGTTGGGCAAATCATTAATGTATAAAGCGAAGAAAATGGGTCCTAGTATAGACCCCTGAGGAACTCCAGACGTTATCGGGTTAAAACTGGAATAACTTCCATTATTGTATACACATTGAGTGCGTTCAGTTAGATAAGAATAAATCAGTTGTGTAGCTTCAAAAGAAAATCCAAATTTATTCTGAAGTTTGGTGCAAAGCTTTGAATGGCAAATCGTGTCGAATGCCTTTGAAAAATCTAGCAAAACTAAAACTACTGGTTTTCCTTTGTCTAGTACTATCCCAATGTCGTCAAAAACTTTCATCATAGCTGTTTTCGTACTATGTTTGGACCTATAACCTGATTGAAATTGCGTTAAAAGGTTAAATTCATCAACATATTTACATATTTGTTTTTTGAGCAGAAGTTCGAAGACCTTAGACAGGGCACTCAAAATGCTAATGGGACGTAAATTTCGAATGGAGTTCAAAGAGGGTTTTTTCTTAATGGGGATAACCTTTGCTTCTTTCCAGCATTTGGGAAACCGTCTACTTGTAACAATTGTATTGAACATATGTACTATCAATGGAAGTATGCATGGGATACACATTTTTAGGAATTTAAGTGATACATTATCAAGGCCTACGGCATCAGATTTGATGTCAAACAGAGCATTAATAACTTGGACTTCATCAACAGCATTGAAATTAAACGCAAGGAGTTCTTGATTTCGATGAACAGGTCTGAAATAATTGCTTTCGTTAAAAGATTCGGAGAAAACAGTATTTACATCATTTGCATCAAAATTGTTACCCGAGTCTTTGGAATTATTTATTCCAGCATGTTTCAATCGTTTCCAAAGTAGCTTTGGAGGTAAATCAGTGTTGATTTGTGAACTGTAGTAATCAGTTTTTGACTTCTGTATAAGGTAGTTCACTCTATTTCGCAGTCTTCTATAAAGAGCATGATCTACGTCGTTTGATGATATTTTCCATTGTTTAAATGCTAAATCCCTGTCCACTATAGCTTTCGCAATGCTGTTATTGAACCACGGATTAGATTTACGGTATTGAGCAACAGAGCGTAAAGGCACAAACGTTTCATGCAGATCACAAAGAACGGCATTGAAACATTCAGTGAGAATGTCAGGATCATTGATACTATAAAACACCTCCCAATCAATTAATTGCAAAGACTCTCGCAAGGAACTTATATTGACGCGGTTGTAGTCTCGATATTGGAAACAATTGAGTGTTCTATTGCTGTTATTATCTATGTCTAAAGAGGCGAATATCAGATCATGATTAGATAAAACGGGAAAGTCTACTTGGTTAAACTTCAGAA
Source organism: Aedes albopictus (assembly GCF_035046485.1). Classification (NCBI taxonomy): domain Eukaryota; kingdom Metazoa; phylum Arthropoda; class Insecta; order Diptera; family Culicidae; genus Aedes; species Aedes albopictus. The sequence goes on from NC_085138.1 coordinate 221,645,456, forward strand.
CTTTATTAGGAGCGTTAGATATTAACAAGTCAAGTTGCGAAGAACCATTTGAATGAAAAAACGTTGGTTCAGTTCCTATACATTCTACACCATAGCCAGTCATAACATCTTGAAACCTGGCAACCCTGGAAGCGTGTGAATCAGCTAAATTAGTATTAAAATCACCAAGGAAAAACATTCCATTGTAATAAGCACCATACTGACAGAACAATGAGTTCAATGTTTCTGAGCAGTCCACATTGGGTGGATTATAGAATACCCCAAAAAGGTGCTTCTCTCTATGGATCCTTATCTCGCAAAGCATGTATTCAGTGTTTGATCCATTTTCAGACATATCTAAAAAATTGTAATTAAGTCCATGTTTAATGTACATTAGTACACCTCCACCTAGTCTACCCGTTCTATCATTCCTCACCAAATTATAGCCTTCGATCGTAAGAATGCTACTATCAGTTTGGCCATTCAACCATGTCTCACACACACAGATAATGTCTACAGTAGATACACAGATCATTTGCTTAAGCTCGATAAATTTTGCCATACGACGAGCGCAAATGCTTTGGCTGTTCACACAGCATATCGACAGTTTACCCGGTACAAAAGCGCTCTTCATGACTATTCCAGGAATGCTCCAATTCGAAGAGGTGTTGATATGTGCCTCGTTATCCATTATCAATAGAAAAAACGGACGAGATTGAAACGGAAAATAATTTGAGCACCCATTCTACGTTTACAATATTAAAGTTCATATCCAAAACACAATTCATTTTTACATCAACGAAATCAAAGTGCAACAAAAAGCAAAAAATCCAATTGGAAATTATTTATGGATAAGAAAAAAATGAAAATATCAAATACATAATACATAAAAAAAACGGCGGTCCCCCAGGTCCCAGCAACAGCAACAAAACAGCATCCAACAGGCGGCATCGCAGCAACATCAGCAACAGCAGCATATTATGTGTCCAGCAACAGTAGATTTGACTTTTAGGAGGGGTGGCATAGGACATCTAGGGAACGGATTGGAAGGATGAAATCAAAAACTATTAAGGATTAGGTAAAAATTGAAAAACTTTCAGGAAGAAATCAAAGGAAATCATCAGGAAAGGAATCATAGGAAGAAAAAATGACAAATCATGGGAAGGGTCAAGATGCATGTAGCAGATGGTCCAGTTCTTCCGATGACTTCACAGCAATCCCACGATCTTCTTCGTTCCGTTTGACATACACAGCTCCATTCCTAGTGAACACAGCATACAACCGTCCATCCTTCTTTATACGTAGAGCTTTGGATCGTATGGCTCTCGCTGCAGGTCCGAGATTTTCATTCACGTATATTCGTTTGTTTACAGAGAATCCGATATCAGAGAGAACCAGTCGTCGCGAGCGTAGGTAGCGTGCGTAGAAATCGTTTCTCTGAACCGTAATAGCGAATTGGATCAAAATGTTAGGTGCGTTACTAGCGTTACTGCTCCTTCCAATTAAACGGCGAACATCAACCATCGGCAAATGTTCTTCGCTATATCCCAGAGAGCTACACCATGTGTTGAAATACGACATCAGATCTTCTCCCTGTACGAACGGTATTCCGCTAACGATTAGGTCGTTTGCTCTTATCGATGACTCCAGAGCTTGTGTGGTGTCCGATTCCAACGTGCTTATGGTCGATGTCAACTCAGCGTATATTTTCCTGGTCTCCTCTCGCAGTTTATCAACGTCCGACGTGATGTCTCGTTTAAGAATATCGATCTCCGTGGATAGTTTATCTCCCATCGTTTTGATTTCCTCTTTCGTGGAGCGCTGATACGCAGAGAACTGCGACTTCATTAGGTTAGCCAAATCACCAACGCTCATATCATTGCTGGTAGTTGGACCCTTCGTAGAATTATTGCTACGCAGCGTTCTCTCGTTGTCACACATCGCGATGAACACAACCCGAGTGGATGGGGCGGGATTGAACAGAAACAATAACTACTCGAACCGATGGCTCCGCTTCTAGCAGAGATATGGCAGAAATTGTTGGACGGAACGGAATAAAAACTGCGTTTATTTCTGTCCCACGGGAGTTTTAACACAATCGATATACGGAATATTCGCCGTCCTATCTATGCTTCTACTCTAGATGAAACTTTTTGATTTTTACGTGGCTTAATCACAAGGATTTCTGCGATTTGTGTACACCAATTTCTTTAACGTGCACTACATCCTACAGATTGACACACCTTGACCTTGGCATAACTCCAAGAATTTCTCCGTGAGTTACTCCAGGTATTCCTATAGGATTCTTACAGATGTTCATCCAGGAACTACTGCAAGATGTCCTCCATTTTTTTTTCCAGGAATTCCTCCAGTGATTCCTTCATAAATTTCTCCAGTAAATGCTCCAGAAAATTCTTTAGAGATTCCTTCAGATTTCCTTCCTGTATTTCCTCCAGGAAATCGTCCACAAATTTCGCCAGTGATTCCTTTGATGAATCTTCTATGGATTCCTCCAAGAGTTCGTACAGAATATCCTCCAGAAATTCCTCCAGACATTCCTCCAGAAAACACTCCAGGAATTCCTCTAAGAATTCCTACAGAATATCCACCAGAAATTCCTCCAGGCATTCCTCCGGGAATTCCTACAAAAAATACTCCAGGAATTCCTCCAGGAATTTCACCAGGAATTACTCCAGGAATTCATCCATGAACTTTTCCAGAAATTCCTCCAGGAATTCCTCCGAAAATTCCTCCAAGAATTCTTTCAGGAATTTTTCCATAAAGTCTTTCAGGATATACTCCATGAATTACTCCAAGAATTGCTTCAGGAATAACTCGAGGAATTCCTCCAAAAATTCCTCCAAGAATTCCTTCAGGAATTCTTCCATAAAGTCTTCCAGGAAATACTCCATTAATTACTCCAAGAATTACTTCAGGTATAACTCTAGGAATTCCTCCACGAATTGCTTCAGAAATGATTCCAGAGATTCCTACGGGAATTCTTCCAGGAACTACTTCAGGCTGTCCTCAAAAGAATCCTCCAGGAATTCTACAAGAAAATACTTACGGGATTCCTCCCAGAATTCCTGATAAAAATACCTCAAGGAAATGCTTCAAGAATTTCTTCAGAAAATCCTTAAAGAACTCCTCCAGAAGTGCCTCCAGCCAATCTTTTAGGAATTCCTTCACGATTTTTTTCAGGAACTTCTCCAGATATTGCTTAGGAATATCTCCAGGAATTCGTCTTGAAGAACTATTCCAGAACGTACTCCAGGAGTTACTCCAGGATTTCCTCAAGAAATGTCTCTAGAACTTCCTTCAAGAATTCCTTCGGTTAACTTTCCAGGAATTCCTCCCGGAATTATCTCAGGTACAGTATTCCTTAAAGAGTTACTACAGGGATTCCAGGAATAGCTCCAGAAACTCCGTTAGAATTTACTCCAAGGATTCCTCCAGGAATCACTCCAGTAATTCCTCAAGGTAGGATGTCATCCAGGAATTTCTGTAGGAATTCTTGGAAAAATTTTTGAACGGATTCTTGATTGAAATCTTGAAAGAATTCTTGGGGGAGTTCCCGTAGCAGTTTCTGGAATAATTTCTGGAGGATTTTCAGGGAGAATTCTGGAGTGATTTTTGGGGAAGATCCTGTAGGAATTTCTGGAGGATGACCTGGGAGAAATCCTAGAAAAGTTTATTTAGGAATTCCTCCCAGACTTCCGCCAAGAATTGCTTCAAGAATCCCTCTATGAATTTCTCCATAAATCCCTCGAACAGTTCTTCCTGGAATGTTTTAAGAAATTTATTCAGGAATTATTTTACAAACTCCTCCAGGAATTCCTTCACAAATTCCTCCAGTAATTCCTTCAAAAATTCCTCCAAGAATTTCTCCATGAATTCCACCAGGAAATCTTCCAAAAATAACTTGTGAGATAGCTCCAGGGATTCCTCCTTGAATTCCTCCAGGTATTTCTCCAGTGACTCTTTCAAAAACTCCTTCAAGGCTTACTACAAGTATTTCTCTAGGGATTCCTAATGAAATTTCTCCAAGGAAATCCCCCAGGAATTCTTCCAAGACTCCCTCCAGGTATTTCTTCAAAAATTCCTCCAGGGATTATTTTAAGAGTTCCTCCAAGGATTCCACCAGGGATTCTTCCAGGGAGTAATTCCTGAAAGAAACTCCGAAGGAACTCCTGGGAGGAATTCTTAGATAAATTTCCGGATGACATCCTACCTAGAGGAATTACTGGAGTGATTCCTGGAGGAATTCTTGGAGTATGTTCTAACGGAGTTCTGAAGATATTCCTGAAATAAAAATATGAAGCGCTTCCCAGAGGAATCCCTGGAGTAGCTCTTTAAAGAATTCCTGTACCTGAGATAATTCCGGGAGGAATTCCTGGAAGATTAACCGAAGGAATTCTTGGAGGAAATTCTAGAGACATTTCTTGAGGAAATCCTGGAGTAATTCCTAGAGTAGGAATATCCACCAGAAATTCATCCAGGCATTCCTCCAGGAATTTCTCCAGAAAATACTCCACGAATTCCTCCAGGAATTCCACCAGGAATTACTCCAGGAATTCATCCACGAACTTCTCCAGAAATTCCTCCAAAAATTCCTCCAAGAATTCCTTCAGGAACTCTTCCATGAAGTATTCCAGGAAATACTCCATTAATTACTCCAAGATTTGCTTCAGGAATAACTCTAGAAAATCCTCCAGCTATTGCTCCAGGAATGACCTCAGAAATTCCTACGCGAATTTTAACAGAAACTACTTCAGAATATCCTCAAAAAAATCCTCCAGGAATTCTACAAGGAAATACTTACGGGATTCCTCTAAGAAAGACTCCAGGAATTCTTCTAGGATCTACTCCAGGGATTCCTGCACGAATTCTTTCCGATATTTATCCAGGAAAGCCGTCAAGAATTCCTCCTGGAAACAATCCAAGAATTCCCATAATTTCTCTTTGCATTACTCCAGGAATTCGTCAAAAAAACCTTCCGGAATTTTTCCAGAATTCCTCCCAGAATTCCTCTTAGGAATACCTCAAGGAAATGCTTGAAGAATTTATTCAGAAATTCTTTAAAGAGCTGCTTTAGAAGTGGCTCCAATCTTTTAGGAATTCTTTCACGAATTATTTCAGGAATTCCTCCAGATATTGCTTACGAATATCTCCAAAAATTCGTCCTGAAATTCTTCCCGAAACTTCTCAAGGTTTTATTTTAGAAATTCCTCAAGAATTTTTCCAGGAAGGCCTCCAGAAATTAATCTCAGAAACACTCTAAGAATGTCTCCATGAATTACTTCAAGGCTTTCTCCAAAAACTATTCCAGAACCTACTCTAGGAATTACTCCAGGATTTCCTCAAGAAATGTCTCTAGAATTTCCTCCAAGAATTCCTTCGGTTAATCTTCCAGGAATTCCTCCCGGAATTATCTCAGGTACAGGAATTCTTTAAAGAGCTACTCCAGGGATTCCTCTGGGAAGCGCTTCATATTTTTATTTCAGGAATATCTTCAGAACTCCGTTAGAACATACTCCAAGAATTCCTCCAGGAATCACTCCAGTAATTCCTCTAGGTAGGATGTCATCCGGAAATTTATCTAAGAATTCCTCCCAGGAGTTCCTTCGGAGTTTCTTTCAGGAATTACTCCCTGGAAGAATCCCTGGTGGAATCCTTGGAGGAACTCTTAAAATAATCCCTGGAGGAATTTTTGAAGAAATACCTGGAGGGAGTCTTGGAAGAATTCCTGGGGGATTTCCTTGGAGAAATTTCATTAGGAATCCCTAGAGAAATACTTGTAGTAAGCCTTGAAGGAGTTTTTGAAAGAGTCACTGGAGAAATACCTGGAGGAATTCAAGGAGGAATCCCTGGAGCTATCTCACAAGTTATTTTTGGAAGATTTCCTGGTGGAATTCATGGAGAAATTCTTGGAGGAATTTTTGAAGGAATTACTGGAGGAATTTGTGAAGGAATTCCTGGAGGAGTTTGTAAAATAATTCCTGAATAAATTTCTTAAAAAATTCCAGGAAGAACTGTTCGAGGGATTTATGGAGAAATTCATAGAGGGATTCTTGAAGCAATTCTTGGCGGAAGTCTGGGAGGAATTCCTAAATAAACTTTTCTAGGATTTCTCCCAGGTCATCCTCCAGAAATTCCTACAGGATCTTCCCCAAAAATCACTCCAGAATTCTCCCTGAAAATCCTCCAGAAATTATTCCAGAAACTGCTACGGGAACTCCCCCAAGAATTCTTTCAAGATTTCAATCAAGAATCCGTTCAAAAATTTTTCCAAGAATTCCTACAGAAATTCCTGGATGACATCCTACCTTGAGGAATTACTGGAGTGATTCCTGGAGGAATCCTTGGAGTAAATTCTAACGGAGTTTCTGGAGCTATTCCTGGAATCCCTGTAGTAACTCTTTAAGGAATACTGTACCTGAGATAATTCCGGGAGGAATTCCTGGAAAGTTAACCGAAGGAATTCTTGAAGGAAGTTCTAGAGACATTTCTTGAGGAAATCCTGGAGTAACTCCTGGAGTACGTTCTGGAATAGTTCTTCAAGACGAATTCCTGGAGATATTCCTAAGCAATATCTGGAGAAGTTCCTGAAAAAAATCGTGAAGGAATTCCTAAAAGATTGGCTGGAGGCACTTCTGGAGGAGTTCTTTAAGGATTTTCTGAAGAAATTCTTGAAGCATTTCCTTGAGGTATTTTTATCAGGAATTCTGGGAGGAATCCCGTAAGTATTTTCTTGTAGAATTCCTGGAGGATTCTTTTGAGGACAGCCTGAAGTAGTTCCTGGAAGAATTCCCGTAGGAATCTCTGGAATCATTTCTGAAGCAATTCGTGGAGGAATTCCTAGAGTTATACCTGAAGTAATTCTTGGAGTAATTAATGGAGTATTTCCTGGAAGACTTTATGGAAGAATTCCTGAAGGAATTCTTGGAGGAATTTTTGGAGGAATTCCTCGAGTTATTCCTGAAGCAATTCTTGGAGTAATTCATGGAGTATATCCTGAAAGACTTTATGGAAAAATTCCTGAAAGAATTCTTGGAGGAATTTTCGGAGGAATTCCTGGAGGAATTTCTGGAAAAGTTCATGGATGAATTCCTGGAGTAATTCCTGGTGAAATTCCTGGAGGAATTCCTGGAGTATTTTTTGTAGGAATTCCCGGAGGAATGCCTGGAGGAATTTCTGGTGGATATTCTGTAGGAATTCTTAGAGGAATTCCTGGAGTGTTTTCTGGAGGAATGTCTGGAGGAATTTCTGGAGGATATTCTGTACGAACTCTTGGAGGAATCCATAGAAGATTCATTAAAGGAATCACTGGCGAAATTTGTGGACGATTTCCTGGAGGAAATACAGGAAGGAATTCTGAAGGAATCTCTAAAGAATTTTCTGGAGCATTTACTGGAGAAATTTATGAAGGAATCACTGGAGGAATTCCTGGAAAAAAAAATGGAGGACATCTTGCAGTAGTTCCTGGATGAACATCTGTAAGAATCCTATAGGAATACCTGGAGTAACTCACGGAGAAATTCTTGGAGTTATGCCTGGAGTATTTCCAAGAAGACTTGCCTGATGGAATTTCTGGAGGTATTCCTTGAGGAATTTCCGGTGGAATTCTTGGAGGAACTCCTGGAGTAGTACCTGAAGTAGTTTCTGGAGGAATTCCTGGAATAATTTATGGAGCAATTCAAGAAGTAATTCTTAGAGAAATGCCTGGAGTACTTTCTGGAGAAGTTTTTGAAGGAATCCCTGTAGAAATTCCTAGGGCACCGTCCACAAATTACGTAACGCTCTAGTATGGACGAGCGTTACGGTCCATACAAAAATTGTGGGATTTCATACAAAAAAGCGTTACGGAGGGGGGAGGGGGGGTATAAAAATCTCGATGTTAGCGTTACGTAATAAATGGATGCTGCCTAGAGGAACTCTGTGAGGAATTACTGAAGGAATTTCTGGAGGAATTACTGAAGGAATTTCTAGAGGAATTTCTTGATGATTTCCTGGGATGAATTTCTTGATGATTTTCTGGGAAAAATTCTGGAAGGAATTCTAGAGGAATCTTTGGAGGAACCTCTAGAGAATCTCTTGCAGCAATTACAGGAGGAATATATGGTTGGATTCCTGGAGGAATCCCTGCAGGATTTCCTGGTAGAATTGCGGGATGAATTCCTGCAGGAACTCATGGAGGAATAACTGGAAGAATTCTTGGGGGACACCGTGGAAAAAAATCTAGAGGAATCGTCAGAGGAATCCCTAGATAAATCCTTGCAGGAATTCTTAAAGAAAGTCTTGGAGCAATTTATTGAAAAATTGTCTTGTGAAATCCCTTCCACAATTCCTGAAGAGAAATTCCTGGAGGAACTACTGGAAGAATTTTTAGTTGACATCGTGGAGGATTTTTTGGAGGAATCCCTTGAGGAAGTCCTGGTGGTATTAATGCAGGAATTTCTGAAGAAATCCCATGAGTCCTTCAATAATTTTCGGGAAAAATCCTGAAGAGAAGCATGCATTATTGCTGGAGAACTCCTGAATTAATTTCCAGAGTTATAATGGAGAAATTCCCAGTAAAATCCTAGGGTGATTCTACTACAAATGCTGGAGGAATTCTTGGGCTAATTCTAAAGAAATTCCCTTGGTATTTTTTGGGGTTGCCCTGGAGGAATGCCTGGGGAGCTCCTGGACTCACTCTCAGGAACTTCAGGAGGGCTTCCCGTTGAATTGAAAATAAATAAACTGTGGGAAGCTACTCCTGGAGGAATTTCTGGAGAAAAATTCTAAACCAGTTCTTGAAAGTATCCCAGAAGAAATTTTAGTAGAACTCAAGGACAAAAACCCAGACGGAGTAGCTGGAGAAATACCAGGAAGGACTCCTAGAAGAATCTTATTAGAGGTTTTCCAGAAAGAACTACGGGAGAGTCCCAGAAAGCACTCCAAGGGAAATCATAAAAAAAGCTGGAGGAATCCCAGATTCCTGTAGAAATAACAAAAGAAAGTTCTGGATGAATGTACATCAAACACAGAAAGTGCGCAGAAACAAAAACAAAAATAAATGACAACCACTTCATACTGTGCGTGCGTTCGCGCAACATAAATTGCTGGTGCGCAGGCGCTATAGCCCGGTGAGCATTGTGTGCAGTGAGAACGAAGCGACAAAAGCCCTATCGAGTCTCGGCCGCGGCCCCGGCCCGGACCCAGTCTCAGCCCGTAGGTTTGAATATCCCTTAAAACGGTGCCACCCAGCGGTATGATCTCGCTAAATTCCACCAGTGAGTGGGTTTGGGTCTAGGTTTGGGTGTATGGCATCTAGGCGAATTGAATCTTCACCCAAAGAAAAGGATGCCTTGAGATTGATTCATAAACATTGCGCGCAATTTGCCTTTCACTGTTGGCTCTGTCAAACGATGACCGCCGCCGCGACGCTGGACTTCGTTGCCATGCGCACGACGACCAACAGCAAGCAAACGTGTAGGGTTGCCAGACAGTATTGCAATAAAAACATTGATTTATTTCACAAAATTTTGAATTCAAGATTGTGACAAAACTATGAAAGATACAATGTTGCACCAAAGGACAGTTTGGTAGCGTATTAAAAAATGAATGTTTTGTAGAAGAACATTTCTCACATTTATCACGTTTTTCACGAGTAAACTATCAAAAAAGGTGAAAAGGGGGTACATTTTTAGGCACTTTTTACATAAAAGTCAAAATTTCTGCACTTAAATGACTTTTTATCAATTACCTGTCCAAAGAGCATTAAAAGACAAAGCTTTAGGCTTTCTATCCATGCGCTAAGAATGATTATACGGTTCATAGTTTCTGAGTTAGAGATGTTTAAAGATGGGGTAGATTAATCACACTAATTTTTGAATAACTCACTTAGCAGTGATTTCCGACCCTACCTGTAGAACAATTTTTTGCTGCAAATATGGTCTACTTTCACCTCCTTTCGGGTGTAACACGAATTACCAGTCACCCTGTATATTGAAAGGCCACTTAAAACTGATTGAATAAAGCATATGGTTTAGAATAACTTTATTTTCTATTTGTTTGTATAAGCCTAGCAGTACACTTCAGTTTTTTGAAATCCGATTTCTCCGGCACGCATGAAAAATGTTCGAAAAGCTTTTCATTCTACGGTAGCGAAATAGAGTCCATAAGCATAAATTTTGAGTTTGTTTCTCAATTTATGTACCAAATGGATATACTAAGGCTAAAACAATACAGTTTTAGTGATGATATGGTAATAAATTGACAAAAAAGCTCAACTTGGGCTGGTTTTCATGAAAATAACCGTTATATCAAAGATAAACATCATAAAACGTAAATTTTGGGCAAAATTTACCACAATAGGGATACAAGCATGTTTTAGCAGTGGGAATGGTGTGAATCAACCAGATAAGATGCACCCATGCTTCTTTTACACAAGAAATCTCATTAAAACAGGTAAATGAACATTTTTGTTTGATTTACGTTTTATTTTGTACAAAATAAAACGGCTTCGTTCTCTACCAATACAGGATCTCATATTTTTTTCTCTTCTGGTCATAGTTGCTACTATCAATGGGGAGGACAGGCACCTAATTTGTTTCAACTTTAAACCATTACTTTTTAAAATACGACGAAATACCAATGACATGGCGTGCGTGCCAGCTGAGATGGACTTACGACACATAAGCGATCAACAGTGAGGGATAAAGGACAGTTTGTTCCAAAACATATGCTGTATTTGGTGTGTGTTAGTTCGCTTTTCAATTAATCAATTTACTTTGGAAATCCTAATTACAGATGTGGAATTAATTGAATTTGATTTTGTATGAGAACTTATTGGACACGGTGTACATCCGTGTCTTTAACTAGTGCTCGATTCTGGAAGTAACTTTTGAGAATCTTATGCAGGTACCCGGGTAATAGCCGCCCAAATGGCACTACTGAACGCGTTCCTTACATCCGGAGTCACTACTGCACAGTAGAAAAGCCCCCACCTCTTATGCTGGAGCGCTATGGCTGCAGAGCGTCTACGGTTGACCACCCCCCCCCCCCCCCTTCACGGAGCCGAAATGGTTGCTCAAGAGGTGCGGCGCCGGTCCGCAATCGCTTGAGTCCACCACACCCTAAAACGAAAGTACACAACGAATGAGTAACTTGCGAAAAGACAAAGGATTTTTCACTCATATTTGCGTACGACTGGATCAGCACAAAAAATGTGCTGATCCGCTGTTACACAAATTTGCGTGAATTTTCACACAAGTTTGCATGAAATCTTTTGTCTTTTCGATCGCTGCGTGAAAGTTACTCCTTGCTCTGTGTACATCGATCTTTCCGTGCAGAAGGCCGTTGGTCTCCTATTTCTAGGGTGGACTTTCCTACGCATGATCGTATCGCACGCACGCACTCAAGAAAGACAGGCTTTGGCAAAGTTGTAGCTGCTACAGTAACCTAGAGGAGTATCAGGGGTCAACTAATTTGCTAAGGACTGTTCATTAAAGAAAGTGGACACCTGTTTTTTAATAGAAAATATTTATTTTCGAACAAATTCATAAGTTTATTTTTTATTTAATACAATCAACATACATGTGGCCGAATTCACGTGAGTTTGAACATTTACTTCGCATTTCTGAAGAACGCTTGGACTTTCCTCTTGATACCTCCCATTAGATTCTGCACAACTTTCTCCGTAACATTTCGTTGTGCCGCAGACCAAATTTGCTTGAAGCAATCAACAGAGCTTGCTTCTCTTCCATCTTTCTTGAGATGCCGCCTTATTATTGTCCAGTATCTTTTCACAGGACCCAGTTCAGGGAAGTTTTGTGGATTTTGCCATTTTTCGACAAAATCGACTTTTTTCGTCTTGAGCATCTCTAGTGTAGAAGAAACGTAATGAGCGGATGCCAGATCCAGCCAAAACAATGGAGGATCCGTATGCTTTCGATATATGGGTAGAAGTCGTTTTTTATGCATTCCTTTATGTTATTTTCACCGTTGATTGTTCCTGTTGTGAAATACGAAGTACTGTTTAAGCCGCATGAACAATTGGCTTGCCAGACCTAAAACTTTTTCCAAATTTTTCGGTTCTGATGTCCCCTACATCATCCAGCACATCTGTCCTCTGCTCAGCGTTGAAAAAATGCGGTACCGGAAGTGATACTAGTACACAATTCTCAAAACCAGTGTTTGGACGAAAAAGTGATCAGTGAACCACTCGGCAGTTTTTCTTCCCTTCTGTTGGTTCTGTTTCAATTACCAAGCGGTGTAGGGGAACTGCGGCCATAACGCCCATAGGGGGCAAGTTGCGCCACCCTTGTTTTAGGCAAACCACGTTATTTTCAGTACTTTTTTCAATTGCAATCGCTAAAATAAGAATCAAAATGCTTCTTTACATTTTAGTTCACATATTTTTACTAAAAAAATGTATAAAAACTTCGAAAAAAGATTTTGGTTACTTTTGATGTAATTTTTGCCTGTCAAATGTTTGCACTTTTTTACATCATTTAAAAGAATTTTTTTCTCGCTATCCCCACAAACTGTTTTGCACACTCCCATTATTTGTGTACCAAGCGGAAAAAGTATCGAATTTGATCCTTACAACTTTTTTACAAGGGTCCAAACTCCTGAGGCATGTGTGGGGTAAAATGCCCACCCCTAGTTATTTACATTAAAATAGCCATTTAGATCCAAATTATGGCACAAATTATGTAGAACGCAAGTTGGAACCCAGCGACAGCACATTTTTACTATAAATAAGTTCACTAATCACACAGCCATGCGTCATTTTGTAGCAATTATTGATAAAACAGCTCACTATGACGTTTACATGGAATTGACCCATATTTACAGGTGATCCATAATTATGTAATGACTGTATACCATTCACGAACAATAACAGTTGACAATAAACCAGGTGCGCAAGTATATGTACACAATTTGGCATCCTGGCGTTAGCTGTGGCTAGTGGCGCGTTTCACCCCGCATTAAAACTAAAATTCTGAAAATCAAACTTTTTTTTTAATTTGAATTTTTTAGTAGTAAAACATAAAACTGGTTTATGGTTTCTTCCATTTAGAAGGAAACATGTTGGTGCTTCATATTAGTGCCAAAAAAATGTGTATTCTAAAGTGTTTCATGGTTAAAATTGAACTCTTCCTTAACGTGGGCGTCTTACCCCCAGTTCCCCTATGTTCTCTCGTCGAGTCGCATGGTTCACGAAGGAACAAAAAGAGGATACTCCGATATAAACAAGCTGCAGCGATGAGCGGGCATCGCTAAGTGCACGGAAAGATCGATGTACACAGAGCAAGGAGTAACTTTCACGCAGCGATCGAAAAGACAAAAGATTTCATGCAAACTTGTGTGAAAATTCACGCAAATTTGTGTAACACCGGATCAGCACATGTTTTGTGCTGATCCAGTCGTACGCCAATATGAGTGAAAAATCCTTTGTCTTTTCGCAAGTTACTCATTCGCTGTGTACTTTCGTTTTAGGGTGTGTAACACTTACCGATGATCGCTCATCGTTGGCTTGGGGCAACTGTGAATAATCGTTATTTTCATCAGTTTTTAATGCGTTTTCGCTTTAAAAACGTGAAATACTATTTTATTTAACTGTATTCATGACATTGCAGGTTGTGTAGTCACAATAAAAAAAAATTATGGCAATAAAATATTCTTACCGAATGCATCGCTTTCATTAGCGTCATCGAGCATCTTCTCTCTTGATTGCGCTCTTGTATCGAACCGGGCAAGAGAATGAACAGCATTTCGGGGAGCGTTCCCGAGCGTGTTGGTTCATGAAATGTTACATTCGCGAATGTATCACTTGCTGAGCATGGTCCATTCAGTGGTTCACGATAAAAATCCACACACTGACTCAAAACGACAACTTTTTGGATCACAATTTGTGCAGAATTTATCTGCTAGTCGCTAAGCTAATCCAATCCATCGCTCAAAATTTCTCACTTTTTTCGTTTTCTTTGAATGTGTTGCCGAAGTGAACAATGTTTTTACACATTGAGCAAAAATTCACAATTTTTTGTTTAGTTTTAACTGTAAACTATTGGTAAACAGATGTCCACTTTCTTTAATGAATTGAACAGTCCTTAGGGTACCTTCCTGGACGAATCCTAGGATAGGATGTGACACCTGCAACTTCTCTGTCTAATTTCACAGCTTGCTGTCTTGTTTTTCTGCGTTGCTAAGATTATTGGTCCCCAAATTGGTCTCTTTTGGGCTGACTAGTTGTCGTATCCTATCCTAGGACGAATCCTGTCATTATCGATTTAGTCCACCAACATATACTTTGTGTTTACTGCATTCAGCATCAGCATGCCCTTCCCTGCCAGCTCTGCCACCGCCACCATTCCAAATATTCTGGCAATAATATTCATGTTGTCCGATCATCACAGGAAAGCCGTCGTTTCATGCCACAAAAGTTCAGCCTATTGGATGTAGTGGCTTAATTTCCCCAACAGGGGAGGAAAAAAAAGCCGTCTGATCTGGATCATTGTCGGTCAGCTGTCGATGAAGCCGGCTTGATAACTTCTCACGAAGTTATTCTTTCCAGGTGACAGAAGACGGTAAACGATTTGGGATAGCACTAGGATAGCAGCAGTGGTGTTTAAAATGGTGGACACTCGAAGGTTCTCATACATATTTCAAATGGTCGCCTTTATTGTTAATGGGGCAGATTACCCCTTACTCCTTCTTTCCGCTCCACCAATAACTGTTCGATTCCTCAGATGCCGTTCATCAAACGGTGTAAACAGATGGCCAACTGTTCTGGCAGGCCCGTGCACAGAAGTGGCGCCAAGGGAGGGATTTTTCCCAATTTCGGCAAAAGGAGGAGGGGTGCCTAGTATATGAAGCGTCGGTAATGGGAGGGGTTTAACACCCAAACCCCCCCTTGTGAACGGGCTTGTATTCAGGGTTAATCTTGCAGCCATTCCATAGAAAAACGATATAGTGCATCTCCGATTGTCATGAAACTTTGTGGGCTTGTAGTTCTTCGAAAATAAGTAGACCCGTATTTTTTATTTCATGATTAGGGTGACCAATTTTCATATAGGGTGGTCCAAAAAATCAAGGTTTTTCAAAACCAAAAAATTTTCAAAAAATCGTAACTTTTGAACCATTTGACCGATTTTAAACTTTTTTTTTTGTTTGAAGGCTATTGAATTGTAGTTTTCAGGAAAAATACGTTAAAGGGGCTAAAATGTAAAGAGCACTATAAAATATGCAAATATATTAGTT
Organism: Aedes albopictus; assembly: GCF_035046485.1. Lineage (NCBI taxonomy): Eukaryota > Metazoa > Arthropoda > Insecta > Diptera > Culicidae > Aedes > Aedes albopictus. Next base: position 221,660,687 of record NC_085138.1, read on the forward strand.
TTTTCACGTTTTCATGGTCTCGGGACCAAAGAGGTACCCTGGTTTTATATTTTTATCAGAAAATTCAGAAAATTTGGCGTAACATATCAAAAAATCAGAAATGTATGTTGTTTTGTTTTTGAGATATGATTTTTTGAATATAGAGAGTCATATATTTTAGTACTAGCTACTCTAAAATTGCTTGAAATTGCAAATTCTCATAAAACTGCTCTGCCTATGATCGCATAATTGTCCCATATGAATAGGAAACCCAGCAAAGATGGGACTTATATGCGATCATGGGTAGTGCTGCTTTATTGATTTTGGAAAGAAAATTAAATTATCGTCACCGATCGCGATCACAGCATGCTTAACATTTAACAATTTTTCAATTATGCCTTATCAGCGCATCTCCCTGACAGTTCTAGACTATTGAAGGTAGTACCAAGGTAAGTAAAAGGAAGGTAATCCAATATGTCAAATTGCACCATCCGCCATATTGGAAAACCTAACGACAGCTGGCAAGTTTGTGTTTAATTTTTTTTCACTAGTGAGGTAACAAACAAAAACTTTCAGCCCTAGCAACGTAGCAATCCCACAGAAACCATTCACGCTTAACTGTCTCAGCACTAAAACCGGACAAACTCCATGACACTCATCGAGTGTTTCCTACTTATACGGATTGCAAATTTGCTCGTACACCCGCTTAAGCAAATATTTTGCAATATTTTCGGCAAAGCAAACTCTTTTGGTTAAAAAATCACCATTGTATTCATAATTAACAAAAATGCGGGGGCACGAGCAAATTTTAAACCTAGGGGAATATTACTCATTTTATGAGTGCCATGGAAATATGTTAATATTGGTTATCCGTGTTGAGAATGTTACTGCCGATGCGGCGCAGCAACGCTTCTGTAGCGTTCTGCAGCATAAACAAACTGGCCGGTTGTCACCTCCATCTCCCCGCAGTGTGCCGCACTCCCCGCATCCACTTACTGCTTATACGCTAACACCTTCCTTATAAACATCTTGGGTAGTACTGTTTCTCCGTGTGATAATATATGGATAAGCGTTTGCAGTTCAGCGGAATTGTGCACTGAAACATTCTCCGCGGGTACGCCAACTTCCGGTTAGCTTACAAGGTTTCGCAATGAACGTCTACGACTGCTAGCTTTGTTACCGGCCTTTCGTACACCCCGTTAGTGGTTTGAACCGTTGCAGACCGAATGCATCCGTCGCGTCCTATGTTGACCTAGATGATTCTCCCCTACGGCCAGCAGTTTTTAGGAAGCCTTGGATCCAAGATGACTACAATATCGCCGACGGAGATCGGTTGCGTGTGAATATTTCTGGAAGGTAGTCATTTACCCATCTCCTCTAGAATTGGTTGGCGAGAATCTGAGAGGTTCGCTGTAATGTGAAGCCATTGTTATCCAGAGTTGAAAGAGGCTTAGTCCCATTTGATGGCCCAAGTATGAAATACTGCGGGGTCAAGGTTGGAGCCGAATCATTGTTAATTGGAACGTGTGTTAAAGGTCGCGCGTTGATGACAGTCTCTATCTCCGTTAGTGTTCTTCTCAGTACTTCGTCCGTAAGCGTAGATGCAGGGCGGAGCGCCTTCAGGTTCGCCTTCACCGTTCGGAGGCGCTTCAGGGAGGGTTAAAGATCCATTCTGTATCAGGGCTTACGAATTCAGTCATCGCCGAGTTGTTGATTGTTGCTATGGCTTCGGTCAATTATCGACCGGCGCCGATAAAATTCGTGCCGCGATCACTGTAAATTTTTCTCGGAATGTCCCTACGCGAGATGAAGTTTCGTAGACCCATTATGCACGAATTGGCTTAATTTCCCCAACGGGGGAGGAAAAAAATGAACGCGTTAGTGTTGAGGGAATGCACCAACTCGATATGGATAGCATGGATGGTCAAGCAAGTTACCAACATTCCCCAGCGCTTCTCCGTCCGCCTTCCGATGACCACATCCATGGAGCCGAAGTAGTCTATTCCGACATATGTAGAAGGGCGCGTGAACGCTGCAAGTCTGCCATGATAGTAGGTTTGGGAGCCGCATTCTCGTTCTTTCAGCGCTAACAACTTTTACGGGTCTTGTTGAAGGCAACACGAATATGGGGAATGCGGAACTTTTAACTTAGTTCATTAACCACGGTTTCATGACTACAATGATGGTAATAAATAGTACATAATCACAAGCTTGGGGATGTGGTGATCGGTTGTTTGGCGTCATCACCGACAAACTGACAGTCGCCAATCCTGCTCCGAATCCTTCGAACTCCCTGTTCATTCAAGCATGGCGTAAGGCGGTATAGTGAACTGGATTTTGGAAGAGATTTCACAGATGCAATTGAGCATGCTTGCTGCAAGATAGTTGTTTCTTCGGAAAAACCTTCTTGTTGTGCCAGACGAAACAGGAAGTCCTCAGATTTTCTTAGCTTCATCATCGTCAGCGGACCAAGGTAGATCTGCCACCGCTTCGCGTTGCAAGTTGGAAATATAACAGAACACATTTTTTCCACCGCATTTCGAAGCCGTTTCCAGTTCGAGAAATTCCCTACGGGAATGATTGAACCGCACGGTCCCGTTCGATGAACCTATAAGTGCGGACGGAGCTCTGTAGTTATCGTCGAGCGTAGACAAGGAGTTTCCGGCCATTTTGTTTCTGGACACCATAGAAAATCTGGACCGGTGAAACATCTGCTTTCTGACGTAAGATCCGGTGTTCCATCCCACTTCATTCCATCGTCGGCAGCGTTGAGCCTTGTCGCCATTCCTCGGGTTCAGATGTTTCCAGGATCTCACTGAGGTGAAAGGTTACAAATTGCGCCAACGGTGATCTGAGTTGATCCAGTGAAGCACATCTCGAGAGTCCGTCCAGTACACCCGTCGAGTTATCCGAAGTGACAGAGAAATGATAATGCTCTGTGCGAGTCTGGCACCAAGCACGGCTCCTTGAAGTTCCAGTCGAGGTATGGAAAGGAACTTTAACGGAGCCACCCAAGTTTTTGAAGCGACTATAGAGCACTTCGTAGATCGTTGTAGTCGAATCGTAAGAAAGCTACCGCAGCAAATCCGTTTTCGCTGGCATCGACGAACGTGTGAAATAGTACATCGGTACAACTGCTCAGTATCAACGAACCAACTTGGGGTAGGACTTGCTCCCACAGCTACCATTTCCTGTACAATTCTGCTGTGACTTCTTCATCCCACAGGACCTTGGATCTCCAAACTTCCTGAAGCGGTATTTTGAGGAATATCAGGACGTGACGATGAGCCTCAAAGGATCAAAAATCTTTATCAAGGCACGGAGCATTTCCCGTTTGGTAGGTGGTCTTTGGCCCGCCAGGAGAGGTGGGTCGTAGCGTTCCAAACCAACTTTAAACAAGAACTCATCCGTCGTGGTACTCCACCACATACCGAGCTTTTTCTCGGCCACTATTTCGGAGCATAGGTCCATGTCCTTTTCTGTCGTATCGCATTCGTAGAGTGCCGTAAGAACAGCTCTGCAGTTGCACATCCAGTTGCGGATTTCGAAGCCGCCTTAAGAATGCACAAATTTGACCTCCTCTGCTAGACGAATAGCTTCGTTCTTCTCGTCAACGCTAGTCAAGCCATAATACACATAAATTGGGTGCGAATAGTGGTTCCAGAAGCGATCGGTCGGATAACGGGAAAGGTGAAATTACAGCCGGAACAGAAAGAGTGCCCGTGGTTATAATGACAATGGCAGGCCTGGGACAGAATCTCCCAGGATACGACCTTTGCCACGAATTGCATCATTCCTCATACGTGGAAGTGACTGATGACGTTGACAAAGTGAGCTGGTGGTGTCCTAAATGCGCAACTGCAACCAGGGCATGAACTGGGGTCCAGCAAACAACTTCAACAGACGACCAACAACTCCCATCAACGAGTGATGCCAACGTCAGCTAGGGCAAGCAACGTAAACCTAGCGGATAGAAGGGGGTTTCTCCGGAGATTAGGCAGCCAACGAATACGTTACGAATGACCACCAGAAGCGCTTCACGAAAGGGGTTATAAAACCGCTCTTCTCTAAAATTTTGGCAGAACAAATTTCCAGCGTCAGTGCTGTATTTCATATTTTAGAAAATGGTGTAATAAAAAGTATTTAAAGTTTTCATTCAAACATATTTAGAAGAAAAATTGTCCAAATAACACGCTGCTAAAAGACATTCTTTGTCCCAGTTGGGACCTTACCCCGTGGATAAAACTAAGGCATTGTCGAGAGTAACATAATTCAAGTTCTACTAAATGCTCAAGAGTATTCAAAAACGTATCTTCAAGCCACATCCTAAATAATAGCACATTATCATCAAATGAATTTATAGCATCCCTCCAGGCATGCTACACTCACACCTCGTCGGTTACAAACCATCCGGCTTCTTGCGGTGCACCGTCTGTTCTACAAAAGAAATTAAAAATTTGCATTTAATTTACTCGTCAGCATTCAACATTAAGTATTTAAATTTCCCTCTTTGTATCACACGTCGATTCCTATCCTTTAATTATTGCACTTTCCAAGGTTTCCCGTCTCTATCTTTTTTTTATGCATTTCGCGCTTTCTGCGGTGCTGAGCTAAGTGGATGAATGAGCAGAGTAGGCAGCGCCAGGAAGAGGCATTTTTCTTTTTTCATCAGCAACTCTACCATTTCAGGCCGAACTCATCATGGCTCATAATGCTTGACGGCACTCATAATTCACCAAAACACATACAGCCCTCACACATACACACTCACTCTCATGGGTGCAGTGATATGGGCTTTTTTCTTTACAACGACGATCCATCCATAGCCATAATCATTATCCGACCGCCATGAACGATTGTACGTAGGTATGCTACGCTAGGTATAGCAGAAGCGAAGAGCATGGATGCATATTTCTACCATCATGCAAACACAAAACCGCGCGCACCCAACAAATTCGCGGAAATCGTTCAAATGTAGGTATGGGGTGGGAGAGAGAATGCATAATTGCAAACGATACTCAATGAAGGAGAGGCATTGAGGAACTTCTTGTTGCCTAAAAAGATGTGCCAGTGCCGTTTTGGGTTTTCTTTTATAAATTCCACAATTAGTTGGCAATATGTTTTGAAATTTAGTGCCTTATCGGTGGACCACTGCTTTGAATTGAAATAAAAATGTTTATAATGATATTTTCTCTTGACAAAATATAGTTATTTATATAATAAGTTGCAAAAAGTAGATTTTTTAGCACGAGCCCTACATTAGGAGAAATACGAGAAGTGCTGAAAAAAAAAATCGAGTTTTGCAATTCTATGCAATGAGTGTTTAGTTATAAAACTCGTTTGGGTTGCATAATGTTCATAATGCAACTCCAATAAGTTTCATGATGTTGCGTTTCTTATTCCCCTATATTTATTTTTTGGTAACAATCATAAAACGGCCTGCTTTGCTTCACTAAAACAAAAGTGTACATCTTTTCAGCACTCTTTTGGCACTTTTGCTTGCACGTACACTCATTGCACAATTATGGGTCACACACAATTATTAGTCACTTTTCACTTTAATAGATAAATACTAGTTAATTGCAAGCTTTTGTTAGCCATTATCATTTTTCGTTCATAAGTTGATTTGTTTTGTGTCACTATACGTATCACACACAGGCTTATACGTCATAACATACATATTTTCGATATTTTTTTGTTCGGCGGAAAACCATCTGTCAAAGTAACGCTTCGATTGTGAATATCGGAAAGTACGTGCGCTGCTTTCGTAAGCTCTGTAAAAGCGAGTTTTAGTGATTTTCAAGTGCAAAATGGTATCATCGCAAGAACAAAGGTATAAGGGAGCATCCATTAAGTACGTCACGCTAAAATTGGGAATTTTCGACCCCCCCTCCCCCCTTCGTACGGGTTTTTCCTATACTTAATACATTGCTTGTCACACTTTCACAAACCCCCCCTCCCCCCTAAAACCGTGACGTACTTAATGGATGGCCCCTAATTTACATTCTAAATGTATAAATTCATGTGACTGCAGCTTATTAAAGCATATTTCAGGCAAAATTGAAGTGACTCATGATTGGGCCAAGGATCACCGAAAATCACACAATTATGGGTCACTTTTTGTGCAGCATAATATTGACAATTCTGCGTACATGGGCATTGCATACTTTTAGGCGTTTATCGGTGGTTGTGTTGGAGATTTTGTCCCAATTTTGAAAAATTGATTCCAAAAGGTGAAAACACGCTTCGTTAAAAGAGGTTTGAGACCAGTTTTAGATTCTACAATAGTTGATCTATCTAGAATAAGTGATCATTCATTGAAAAAAATAGACAAAACATGATTGTTGAGCCGTTTCCTCTTGAGTGACCCATAATAGGCAACAAATTGACCCATAATTATTGTTACACAGCCAATTTTGACCCATTATTGTGGTTTTCATTATTCATTAATATTTTAGTAATTTTCACCGTCTAAAGTGATTTTTTCAAGCAAATTTTTATGTAAAACAATAAAAAGGAGTTTCAATGAAGAGAATATAAAATAAAAATAATGAAAGTGTTATTTTTGTATGTAAAACGATTCATTTTATGAAATGATTGTTCCTTGAATGAACAATGATTGTGCAATGAGTGTACTTTATATTTGCACCGTTCTTCTTTAGTACAACTGCTGCTTCTACATCCACTGAGCAGCTCGAATCCGAATTCATAGACCCAACGATTGTGAGTACGAGGAAGTCTTTGAATACCATAAAGCAAACTACGATAACATTAGACATAAACTTAATAGTATAAATTGGCAACTATTGTTAAAGAATGAAGGATGCGTCGATACTGCAGTTGAATTATTTTACAACATTATTTTTAGAATTATTCTTGAAGAGGTACCTGTCAAGAAAAAAAGACGGAACCGCAACTCAAAATTTCCAGCTTGGTACAATAGACAAATAAAAAATTTAAAAAACCGAAAACAGAAAGCACATAAAAATTACAAAAAATAACCAAACTAACGAAAATTTGGAAAAATATCCAGACATCTGCGATCAACTCAACTTGGCCATCGACGTTGCATTTGAAGAGTACAACACGAACACTGAAAAAGAGATAAAGTTGTGTCCGAAGAACTTCTTTAATTACGTATAGTCGAAACTTAAATCTACCAATTTTCCATCTTCAATGTATTTGGACCAATGCGTTGGCAATAACTCGGAAGATATTTGTAATCTCTTCGCATCATTTTTCCAGGACATATATACTTCTTATTCCGAAGAGGATCGTGACCGTGATTTTTTTGAATACATACCTGAATACCCAGCGGATGTAGGTGTCAATCACGTCAAGGTACACGAAATACTACACGGCCTACAAAAATTAGATGCTTCTAAAGGTGCTGGACCTGACGGAATCCCGCCAATATTTATGAAAACTCTAGCGACTGAGCTTACTGCTCCATTATTCTGGCTCTTTGAAATATCTATTGAGTCCCGCACCTTTCCAAAAGCATGGAAGAATTCATATTTAGTGCCCATCTTTAAATCAGGAAAAAAATCAGACGTACGTAATTATCGTGGAATAGCCATTATTTCTTGCATTCCTAAGCTGTTTGAAGCAATAATTAACGAAAAAATATTTATTCAAATAAAACACAGAATTACAGATAAGCAGCATGGATTCTTTAAGGGACGTTCTACTGCTACAAACCTTATAGAATTCATTAACTACACGTTGAATGCCATGAATAATGGCAACCATGTAGAAGCTCTATACACCGACTTTAGTAAAGCTTTCGATAGGATTGATATTCCATTGTTACTCTTCAAATTGCAGAAAAATGGAATAGAACCCGGGCTTCTAAAGTGGCTTGAGTCGTATCTCACGAACCGAGAACAAATAATAAAATTCAATGGAAAACAATCTAATCCAATTCAAGTCACATCTGGAGTTCCTCAAGGTTCCCATCTAGGTCCCCTTTTATTCATACTGTACGTAAATGACATTTCCTTCATTCTTGAAAAAGTCAAATTACTTATTTACGCTGATGACATGAAGCTCTTTTTGGAAGTCAGGAATAACCAAGATATAAGTATATTTCAGAAGGAAATTCATATTTTTTACAAATGGTGCTCTAAAAGCTTATTGCAGCTGAATGTTAAAAAGTGTAATTTAATAACTTTTAGCAGAAAACTAAGCACACCTACTAGCGCAATTACTCTAGGAAACCAAAAAGTAGAAACATGTGAAAGAGTTAGGGATCTAGGAGTTATTTTGGATTCTAAACTAACTTTCACAGACCATTACAATACGATTATCCATAGAGCAAATAATATGCTTGGGTTTATAAAACGCTTCAGCTACAATTTTGAAGACCCGTATACAATAAAAACTCTGTACATTTCTTATGTGAGGTCAACTCTGGAATTTTGCAGCGTTGTCTGGTCCCCTTTCAAAATAACGCATATCGACAGGATAGAATCAGTACAAAAACAATTTCTATTATATGCTCTTCGGAAACTAGGTTGGACAGTATTTCCTCTTCCATCATATGAAGCACGCTGCATGCTTATAAACATTCAGACATTAAAAGAGCGTCGTGAGATCGCCATGATCTCATTTGTAAATGATATTATTTCGCAACGAATTTACTCATCTGAAATTTTATCTAAATTCAATTTCTATGCGCCTACACGGCGTCTTCGTAGTCGAACACCTTTTAAAACTTGTTATAATCGGACGGATTACGCTAAATTTGGACCAATTAATCAAATGATGTCAATCTATAATGAACATTGCGAAATGATTGACTTTACAATGTCTCGGCATAGTCTGAAACAATATTTCAATAACAACAGAAATAGACACGCATAGTTTGAACGAACTACTTTTTAGACCTCTATGAAAAAATAATAAAATGCATTAATTAGAAATAGAAAACAAAATTTATGTATATGTTTATGTCTATGTACTAGTCTACGTTGGATTGACGAAATAAAGAAATTTAAAATAAACATCTTCAATTAAAGACTTGCAAGTAGACATGAATTGGTTTTATCACTTATTATATACCATTTCAATAAAACTTGCATTTGCGGTTGTTGTCGGAGAGATTTTTTTTGTAAACAAATACACAAAACTGTGAAGCAATGCATAAAACCAACAAAAAAATTCGTGGCCGTAACATAAATAAAAAAAATGCTGTGATAAAACCGCTAGTTCTATCATGAGCTCAGTTATGACTACCTCAGGAGGATTAGCCCTATTGAAGGAATGTTTTTATTGCTTTATTCATGGCAAAAATGCGCTTAATGCATCGGCACTGCCTCTGTTGTACATAGTAGCCGTCTCCATTCCACTCGGTCCATGGCTGTTTGTCTCCAGTTCCGCACTCTGCGTAGGGTTCGCAGATCGTCCTCCACTTGGTCGACCCACCTAGCTCGCTGCGCTCTACGTCTTCTTGTACCGGTCGGATGACTCACGAGAACCATTTTAGTCGGGTTGCTATCGGACATCCTGATGACGTGACCCGCCCACCCTAGCCTCCCGATTTTCGCGGTATGGACGATGGTTGGTTCTCTCAGCAGCTGATGCAGCTCGTGGTTCATTCGCCTTCTCCAAGTCCCGTCTTCCATCTGCACTCCGCCGTAGATGGTACGCAACACCTTCCGTTCGAGAACTCCAAGGGCGCGTTGGTCCGCTGCACGTAGGGTCCACGTTTCGTGCCCATAGAGAACGACCGGTCTAATCAGTGTTTTGTAGATAGTTAACTTCGTGATACGGCGAACTTTATTCGATCGTAGAGCTCTGCAGAGTCCAAACTAAGCACGATTTCCTGCCACAATGCGCCTCTGAATTTCTCTGCTGGTGTCGTTGTCGGTGGTACACGAATTCTTCAACCGCCTCGATTTCATCACCGTCGTTATAAATTGGCTTCTTTAGTGGTGTTGAGATAATTCCATATTCTGAATCTGCATGCCAAACTGAGCCGAAATCCAAATTTTCATCAATTTTGGTGCCCGGAAACCTATTTAAAAATCAATTTGAAATTTGTATGGGAGCGATTTGTCGAATCACCCCTCGTCGCATTTTGTACTGAGTGGAGCTGTCAAGCAGTTGCCCAGCTGTCAAAAGGTGATTTCAAAAAATCTCTTTGAACTTGATTTTAGATACCAAAATAAAGTTCTAAAAATCTGAAAAAAATCATAGCGGCTCAGTAAAAGGTGCTCTTTTGTTTAAAAATAAAAAAAATCATTGAATTTTTCTTAATTTAAAAACCCAATTCGGGGTGGTGAGCGCGCAGATTCCTCCCTGGAGCCCATGGCCATCATGTCTTTTGTCTTCGACACATTAATGACTAATCCGATTCGTCTGGCTTCACTCTTTAGTAGGATGTACGTTTCCGCCATCGTCTCAAATTTACGAGCAATAATATCAATATCATCAGCGAAACCAAGCAGCTGAACGGACTTCGTGAAAATCGTTCCACTCGTGTTCCCCGCTCTCCTAATTACACCCTCTAAAGCAATGTTGAACGGCAAGCACGAGAGACCATCACCTTGCCGTAACCCTCGGCGAGATTCGAAGAGACTCGAGAGTGTCCCTGATACTCGAACTACGCACATCACTCGATCCATCGTCGCCTTGATCAACCGTATCAGTTTATCCGGGAATCCATTTAGTGCCTAATCTGCCATAGCTGTTCCCGATCGATTGTATCATACGCCGATTTGAAATCGGTGAACAAGTGATGTGTGGGCACGTTGTATTCGCGGCATTTCTGCAACACCTGGCGGATGACGAACATCTGGACCGTTGTAGGGCGTTCACCCATAAATCCAGCCTGATATTGCCCCACGAACTCTCTTGGAATCGGTGATAGACGGTGGCACAAAATTCGAGAGCGTATCTTGTAGGCAGCGCTCAGTAGTGTGATCGCGTGGTAGTTCCCGCAATCTAACTTGTCGCCCTTTTTGTAGATGGGACACACGATACCTTCCATACATTCCTCCGGTAATACTTCCTTCATCCAAATCTTGGTAATGACCCAGTGTAGTGCTCTCACCAGTGCTTCTCCACCGTATTTTAGAAGCTCGCTTGGTAGTTGATCTGCTCCAGCGGCTTTGTTGTTTTCAACCGGCCAACCCCCTTCTCAATCTCTTGAAGGCCGGAAGTCTTTCGTCTTGTGCATACTCCTAGACTGCCGTTCTACGCGTAGTTGTCCCATGTTGAAAAACTTGAAACTGAGAAAATCGCGATTGAAGTTTAAAACAGGTTTTTCATGTTTTTTGACCAAATGGTGCAACAAATCGGATTTAAGTTTTCATAGTATCGCTAGAAATCGCTTATATTTTCATGCCTGAAGTATTTCCAATCAAATATTTTTAAAAATATAGTGTTTTTAGCAAAAACATTATTAGTGGGACTGTTATGCCTAGAAATGTGGTCCTGTTGGCGAAATTTCTACACATATCAGTCCCACGACAATTAGTCGTCTCTCTTCACGCTTGATGTGGTCTGTTCTATACTGTGTAATTATATTTTTTAATAACAAACAATGTTAGCTTCTCTTATGACATTATAAGACTCTCATGCATAAGGCTCAAATGTCTCGAGGCAAAACGGAGCCGAAAGACAACAAAAGAGTTACATCACATTTTAACACTTTCTTAATAATCGGTTAAGTAGGAACTAGGTGAGTGAGTTGGTGAATAAGGAGTTGATTAGTGAATTGATGAGAGGATGAATGTGAGGTGCTCCAAAATTAAGTGAGTTGGTGAGTGAGTCAGTTACGAATTAGGAAAGTTACAGCTTACAGGGAGTTATCCCGTTAATTTTTATGTGTTGATAAGAGAATTATTAAATTGGCGAGTGTGTGTTGGATAGTATAAGTAAATGAGTTAGTAAGTCAGTGAGTGACATAGTGAGTAAGTGAGTTTGTTGGTTTATGAGTATGTGAGATCTGTTCCGTAGGAGTAAGTGCATTAGTAAGTGAATTAGTGAGTTTGTAAGTGAGTTATACATTATAGGTTTCGTGACCGTGCGGTTAGCAGCGCCAGCCATTTAGTCGTATTGATATCCACGTAGTGTGACTTCGTTTCTCACTCCAGTCTGAGGAAACTTTCCTTCAAGGGAACGTCCATAAATTACGTCACGCAAAAATTGGGCATTTTCAACCCCCTCTCCCCCCTATGTCACACTTTTTGTATGAGACCTTTAATATTTTTGTATGGGTCGTCACACTTTGCTGAATCCCCCTGCCCCCTTAAAGCGTGACGTAATTTATGGACGTTCCCCAATCGAAGAATTCTTCATTGGGCCACTGGGTATTGTACACTCAAATCTCCATTAAAGAAAAAGTCGGGGATATTTAAATGTATTCATTACGTAAATAGATTCATTTTTTTACTTAAATAGCTCTTCCATCGCAGTTTACGTCGAAATATATACATACAGTATTATCGAAATAAGCGATTAGAACGTTAGGTCAAAAATGTTATAAGGTCGGAAAGGTCATTACCGAAAACGTCATGAAGTCGAAAAGGTCTTCTTCTTCTTCTTGGCGTAACGTCCTCACTGGGACAAAGCCTGCTTCTCAGCTTAGTGTTCTATGAGCACTTCCACAGTTATTAACTGAGAGCTTCCTCTGCCAATGACCATTTTGCATGTGTATATCGTGTGGCAGGCACGAAGATCCTGGACCGACCGGGAATCGAACCCGTCACCCTCAGCATGGTCATGCTGAATACCCGTGCGTTTACCGCCTCGGCTATAAGGTCTTTAGGCCAAAAATGTCTAGGCCGAAAAGGTATCAAGGCCGAAAAGGTCTTTAGGCTAAAAATTAATTGAGACCGAAAAGGTCCTTAGGCCGAAAAGGTCTTTAGGCTGAAAAGGTTCTTAAGCCAATAAGGTTATAAGGCCGAAAAGGTCTTTAGGCTGAAAATGAATTGAGGCCGGAAAGGTCTTTAAGCCGAAAAGGTCTTTAGACTGAAAAAAGGTCTTTAGGCCGAAAAGGTCTTTAGGCCGAAAAGGTCTTTAGGCCGAAAAGGTCCTTAGGCCGAAAAGGTCTTTAGGCCGAAAAGGTCTTTAGGCCGAAAAGGTCTTTAGGCCGAAAAGGTCTTTAGGTCGAACAGGTCTTTAGGTCGAACAGGTCTTAAGGTCGAACAAATGAATAAATAAATAAATAAAAAAATAAATATACAGGTCTTTAGGTCGAACAGGTCTTTAGGTCGAACGGGTCTTCAGGCCGAAATGGTATTTTGGACAGGTCTTGACCTTGTTCTATACCTGCATTATTCGGCCCGAACATCCTCTTCGGTCTAATGTATTTTTCGGCCTAATGACCTTTTCGGCCTAATGGCCTATTTTGCCAAATTACCAACAAAGCATACAACTGATTAAGCTTTTGTTTTAATTTTAAATGACTAGAAATATTTACATATCATTGAAATAAAATATGTTTAGAAATACAACAGCTTAAGTTTTCAAAACATTCTGCCTTCCTCTGCTTGTATGGGTCATATGAATAGAAACTCCAGCAAATATTGGAGTGATTTACCATTAGAGGCTTCATGCTTCATGTATCTTTATTTGAATATGAAGGGTCAGAATGCCGTTGGTAATGGTACGGTTCAATATTCATTCTATTCGAAAACAAACCGTTACGGTACTATGTTCACTTTTAATACAAATACAATAATAAGAATATAATCCTTTTGGGCTCTATCATTTCTTTTGCATATGCACAGAAAGCCGCTTATCTACAACTTTCTAACAACAGTTTACTCAAGAATTCACTTACTCATCAAGTCTCTGAGCGTCTAGGTCACTTGTTTATCAAGTTACTCAATAACTCATTAACACATTCATTCAAAACAGTCACTCATTTACCCTTCAGCCCATTAATAAATCAACTCACTTATCAAAACACTCGCTTATCATCTTACTCATTTACTCATGAACCCACACACTTACAAAATCTCGCTCAACAAGTCACTCACTTACTCTTCAATTCGCTTACTCGGTTGATCTCTCATCAATTGATATATTGATTGCTTGTTCAGTGCCTCCAGCAGTTCATCTTCGATTTGGGTTTAACCCAAAAGTGTTCTTTTTATTTTCTAAATATCCGATAACTAAGCCACTCACTTACCGACAAAAGAATTCAACCAAACTATTGGGATAACATAGTGAAATAAATAAGTGAACTTCATCAACTCACTTACCAACAATATTTCAAGCTTGCTTCAATTCTGAAAAGTTTCACATATACCAGTCATTCAATTCAGCAACCTCTTTGTCATTATATTGGATTGGCTTCGTCATGCTTCACGACATGTGTGCCTCTTAATTAAGTTAAAATGTTTATGTTTGGTTTATGAGCTCAACGCGCATTGCAGCAATATGTATTTAAATTCAGATTGCAACTACAAGTTGCAAAGAAATAACAGTTTTTGTTTGGAACTGGAAAACAAGTTTTGTTCCAGCTGGAGCGTAATGCCAACATAAAGGAAGGGTTTATACCATGCAGTATTGAAATAGTCATGTTATTAGGTGAAGCAAAGTTACCAAAAATGCTTATTGTATCGGTTTACGTGGAAATTTTATAGTGGGACTGTTATGCGTAGAATTTCAGTTGTGGGACAGACATGCGTAGAAATTCAACAGTGGGACAATTTGACTTGACATGCTTTTCATTGAGTCTTCGAATAAAGTATGTTATTTTTTGATGTTATATGAAAATATACGTATAAATAGAGCGCCTGGTGCAAAAAAGTCAAAATCGTCAAAAAGTAACATGGGACAACTATGCTTATAACGGCAGTAGATCTGTTACCACGCCACCTTCGGTACTTGCTACGTCGCCATTGAGGTGCTCATCGTAATGCTGTCGCCACCTCTCGACCACATCACGCTCGCTAGTGAGAATATTCCCGTGATTATCTCGGAACATGTCGGCTTGTGGCACGAAGCCTCTGCACGAGCGGTTCAGCTTCTCGTAGAACTTTCGTGTGTCCTTGGCGCGGTACAGCTCTCCCAACGCTTCGCGATCTCGTTCTGCTTGCTGGCGCTTCTTTATCCGGAAGACTGAGTTTTGCCTGTTCCGCGCCTGTCTGTATCACGTTCCTCACTTGCTCTCGTACGGTGTTGCAGCATTCTCGCCCATGCTGCATTCTTCTCGTTTTTCAACTGTTCACATTCGCCGTCGTACCAGTCGTTTCTGTGATTCGGAGTCGCGATGCCTAGTGCTGTAGCCGAGGTAGATGGCGGATCGGATGTCCCTCCAGCCATCTTCAAGTGTAGCTGCGCCAAGCTGCTCTTCTGTTGGTAGGGTCACTGCTAACTGCTGCGCGTAGTCTTGAGCCACTTCTACGTTACGCAGCTGCTCGATGTTGAGCCGCGGCGTTCGACTTACGCGTGGTGATAACTGTCGAAAGTTTTGAGAGCATGCATACAGCGACTAAGAAGTGATCCGAATCTATATTCGCACTGTGGTATGTGCGGACATTGGTTATCCGAGAAGAATTTACCGTCGATTAGAACGTGGTCGATTTGGTTTTCTGTTAACGCATCCCTGGCCGTTATCATTCGATACGGTGTGCAGGCTGTTTCGCCCGAATACCGGTCTGATTTTCACGTCACGCGGCGAGCAACCATCGTATGTTTGGTCCAAGCCCCCCGTAACTTGACAGATGAACTCAGTTTCGCGTAAGTACCAACTTGCAAATCGCAGATGTCGCTACTGTTCGTAAACAACGGGTCCATCCTTCACTGACGCAACAATTTTTGTCCATGCGAAAATACCTTTTTGTTTCGTGGTGAAAGGAAGCCAACAAGAGGCTAGCGTTTCGTATCAAAAGGACGTATTCAACAGAAGCGCAAAAACTAATGTTCATTAAATTGAAATTATTTTGATTTTTCTTTTTGTTGTTGTAAGAAATGTAATAAAAGCACATGTTTAAATGGTCTTCCATATTAATTGGTGACTGCGCATGCTAGACCAAACCGAAGATGAAACTCGAAAAAAAAAACATCTGCAAATGATTATTTTTAACTTCTATTTTGGCTTGGCCACCAGATATGTAGCTGTAAAATGTTAGCATAAGTAACCTAATTTATTACTTGCTGGTGCTTAATAACCGCACTAGAAGAAAACATGAGTTTCTTATTAATTTTATGAAAGCCGACTATTTTGCCTTTACTTGCTTTATAGATATAATTTTCGCTTCTAGTAAACAAATTCATCATGCCGCACTTAATTTACATTTATCAACCACAAAAAAGCGGAAACAACAAATAAAGGTTTCTGTTGAATGTTTTAATATTTTTTGTTCGGTTTGTTACTGTCGGTTTCCGTCCTTTTCAAAAGTAGCGCTTGCCGCTTTGAATCTGACAGTACCACCCGGACCAAAATTTTTAGGTACGCTGACGTTGTTCGGCAGCTGTCAAGAAGTTCCCGGGTTGGTTTGGTCTAACTGCGCGTAGAATACTTCTTTCTCGTCATCAGGTCTCCCTCCGTGTGGGCAGTGGACGTTGATGATGCTGTAGTTGAAGAAACGGCCCTTAAATCTCAACATGCACATCCTTGCGTTGATCGGCTGCCACCCGATTACACGTTGTCGCCACACACTTTCTGTCCAGTCCAACAAAGTTTCTGCAACGCCTCGATGTCGAAGTTGCGGGGATGTAGTTTGTCGTAAATTATCCTGTCACATCCTGCGAAACCTAGTGACTAGCAATACCATGTTCCAAGTTTACTATCGTAGTCCTTATTTCGTCGCGAGGGTCTTTACCGATTGTATCGAGTCGTATTTTCTCCTATGTTATTTGCAATGGGGATTTTTACGGGTGGCTTATTGGGCCTACGCCAACACTCCTGTCTCGCCGGAGGGCCATCGTGCCAGTTCTGTTTAACGTCCCAACCAACACTGGGACGACCACGCTGATGGGGCTACCACCTTGGATCTAGCTGGGCGTGGTGCAGCGTTTCTTACTCAGCTGTTGGACGCCAGAACAGACGCTGTTTGAGCCGCACCTCCTTGGTGAACAGACGCTCGGGTCGTACCTCCTCAATCTAGCTGAAGTCAGAAGTACAACAGTGCCTAGGCTGCACTACTAGCTAAGCACACAACTCTTAGCTGGCGGTCTTTGTCATCACTTGACCCGTGGAAGCATGAGGTAGGAACTTGTGAGGACCAGAGCTATGTTGGACGCTCTCCTTATCGACTCACCGTTTTGCAGTTGTTGTAGACCAAGTTTTGTTATTATTATACTATTGAAAATGTACATATGTGATGAAGTATAACACAACAATAACAAGTTTTCAAATTGACTGAATGGTTCATTGTTATTAAGTTGTTATTAAATCTAACAAAACATGTTATCAAATTGGTCTTCCAGAAACATTTTTTCATTATGATTTTTGTTATTTTGCCAGACAGACAAGTTTATATCATAACAAGATATGTTAATAACATAAAAAATACTGATTCTATTATACAGTTTTTATGCCAAAATAACATATTTTATTATGCTGTTGATATTCTCTTCTGCAAGGGGGTAGTCTACAGTATGATTGGCGAAATAAATAAAATAAATAAATAAATAAAACAAATAAATAAACATTGTTTATTGGGCCGTTTGACCTAACCACTAACTTTAAGTCCATTAGCTATTCTAATAGCACTTCAGTTGGCTGGTTTCACTCTTGCAAACGATCTGTCGGTTTTCGTAGTCGAAGCTCAAGTGGGGAAGAGATCGCTTTTTGATCTTATCGATCGCGTGATCTAGCTAGGGGGACAATGGTTTAATCTCCTTATTGGCGGTTCTAGCTATCTCCCATACTCCAACACGAAAATGTAGGAGGCTGGGAGGAAATTTTCTTCTCATCCCGAAAGAGTAGAACTTGTGAGTGCTACAGTTTCCGCCTTTACAGATAGGTAGCGCTTTTTTGTATGCTGGCAGTTAAAAATGATATGAGATAGGGTTTATGGGACAGGAACATCGTTACAACCTGGAGAAAAAAAAACGGTGCAATAGAAGTATAAACCCCCAAAGAATGTTCGATGGAATTTGTGAAGGAAATGTCTTGGAGAAACTTAAAGTTAAACCTTGAAAGATTTTTTTGAAAGAATGTCTGCAAAAAATGTTAGGGGAACTATGGGAGATCATCCAATAAAATCCTTAGAAAAATATCGGGAGCAATTCTTTTAATAATTTCTAAATAAATTACTAGATAACTTCCTGGAAGCCTCCCTCGAGGAATGTCTATAGAAATCCTTCGAAATATATCGAGAGGAATCTCCAGAAGTGTTTTTGATTTGATTGATTTTTTGAATTCCTGAATAAATTTCTGAGAAAATTTTAGAAGAAATTCTTTTAAAAATTTTCAAAGAAATCTCTGGAGGATTATTTGAAAGATTTTCCGAAAGAAACCCAGCAAGAAATACCTGATGAAATTTATGAAGGAGATCCTGAAATAAAAATCAAAAAAAAAAACTCGCTTTAGTATTTTGGGGTGAATACAACTTAAATGGTTTCTGCTACATTCAGAGCCTAGAGATATCCCAATAAACCACGATGTTGAAGCTGTACGTATTGCATCAATAACGCACATATATTGACATGCATTACTCTATATAAACCATTAAAGTTGAAATAAAGTAGGCAGTGGCGCTACTATTGTTGAGTTACGATTATACCAGTATAATCGTAAGTCCGCAATAGTGGCGCCACTTGCCACTTTAATTCAACTTTAATGGTTAATGTAGAGCAATGCATGCCAATATATGCGCTTTATATATGCAATACGTACAGGGGATAGACAAAATGATCGGGACAGGCAAAATTTTCTCCTCTCAAAAAATTTTCATGCAGCTGTAACTTTTCCAAAAGTGCATCAAATATTCTAAATTTTTTACTGTAAGTTGATCATTTAGTTGTGTATTAGTGGTCCAATTTTGGAAAAGATCGGGCTATTCTGCACGAAGTTATAAAGATTCTAAGAAAAAGGTATATTTATCCGACAGCCAACTTTGAGCTGTTATATCTCCGGATTCAATAAACCGAATGAAATGAAATTTTGACCAATTATGACTTACATAATGAGGGATCAAAAACTTTTGACTTAACTTAAAATTCTTAACACGAAAGAAAATGATAACGGATAGATTATTTTTCTAATAAAACACCAAATTATCCAAAACTTCAACATCGTTTCAAAACTCAAGATGCAAATTATACTTCATTTAAATTTCCTCTAAATGACCTATATATAAATGTGTTTTGAAGGAAAGTAACAACATAGCCGACAACAAATTGAGAAAGTAATGGGATGTACATTAAAAATAGATGAATTTACTAAAAAATCGTGAAATAAATGAAATCGCTATAACTTTTCCTCTTGTTAAAAATTTCAAGATAAGTCAAACGTCTTTTAGAGGTCATTATATAAGTCATGAATGGTCAAAAATTCATTGAATTCTGAGATATAACAGCTCAAAATTGGCTATCGGATAATTTTACCTTTTTGAAGAATGTTTTTAACTTCGTGGAAAATAGCCCGATCTTTTTCAAATTTGGACCACTGATACACAACTAGTTGATGAACTTACAGTAAAAATTTGAGAATATTCGATGCACTTTTCGAAAAGTTACAGCTAGTTGAACATTTTTTGAAAAGTAAAAATTTTGCCTGTCCCGATCATTTTGTCTATCCCCTGTACAGCTTCAACAGCATGATTACTTGGGATATTTATTGGAAATAACAAATGGATGAACTGAAAGAGCATCAACCAATCGCACGCTTCGGCTCTGAATGATCGTGTTGGCTAATAGTTGATGGTCCGTATCCCAAGGCTCAATGCCACCTCCCATAATCCTTAATCTCTGGATCTGGAGGTTCCTCAAAGAGCCAAAATGTCTTAAAAATAGTGTAAAGGCATAAAAGCATAACATATTTTCAACAGAAAAATACTCGATTTCACTAAATTGGGTGATTTTAGAATCCTATTGAGTTAAAAATGTGCTTAGAATTGCAATATTTTAAGAACATTAAGCCGTTGGAGAGACCATTTACCCTTGAGATACGGACCTCAAGCGTTGACATACGCTTCTGCCCATTAGATCAAAAGTTTTAAGCAATTCAGTACCACAGCCATTTCCCAATTATTTTTAACCTTGTGGCACTCGCGCGGTTGTCCACCATAACCAGCACCACGCTAATGCTGAGTACAAAACGCGAGATTTTTTTCAACTTGCTGTACAAAATACAGCAGCGCGATCGGATTAATTAGAATCCAACAAAGCTGATTGATTTTTCTTCGTAGACACTTTGTTTTGCTAATATGAACCATAGGTACTCACTAATAATGGTTATTTGGTGTAATGACATTCGAACAATGGTTCATGGTCATGCTCATGTATCGAAATATCACTCCAACTGAAGTAAAAGATGGTGCATAATAAAATAATGTTTAATTCATCATCAATATCTTTGGTTGCAATTAACACATTAGCATTCTCTTGGAGAAGCAAATCCGAGATAATAAGCATGAATTACAATTTTTCCATCCGTTACGTGTGCCGTTGTGGAAAGAAAACTTCATTTCTAATGAAATATGTTCCCTAAATTATTCAACCTAAAAAGATTCATGCATTGTTAAGTTCCAGTGCAATGGCAAATCGTTAATTAGGTGTGCGTATAACAACATGCTTTACCATTCATACAGTTTAACATACCTGCGGAGAAAGCCAAACCCTATTGAAGTTCCTTCTTTGTTCACAAGGACTAGTTCTTCTATTATGCAATACGATACCTTTCTCTTAAGCACGCGGATCAATTCAAGATGCCAGGCCGAGTTCCAATCATATTGGCTGAAGAATATGTAGGGATTTTTTTTTGTTTCGGACAAATTTGCTATGGTGTTTTTAGAGCTTGAGTCGGATTTATTTTCCAACGGTTGTGATCAAAACGGAATTCAGATGCAGTTCCCACCGCCCAAGAAACATTTCTTCCATTTATGTATTCCAAAAGAAATGAGTGAACTGCCTTCCTGCTTTTCAGATGGCCCAAGTTTCCGGTGGGTTCGCACACAAATGTCGTCCCAAGTTGGCAATTTCCTCCAATGAAATAATTCGATAATGACCAATGGAATCCGTTCCTATTTCTCTGTCAGCCCATCAAACAGCTTTTGTTCGAGTACTTAGAAGGAATAAAATGTTTAGAGCACATTTGGACGTCCATTCAGGCCATGTCACATCCATACCGCCTGGGCCGTGGATCAAAACTCTCAGGCGTCCGTTGTCTACTTCCTATCCATTCGTCGTTATTCGGCTGGATATGACAAGCGGAAAAGAGTGGAAAAGAGATGTTTTCAAATATTTTGACGCTGGTGCTGAGGACTGCAGACAGAATGCACAGCATAAATGTGTAAATAAAGGTAAACATGTCCAAATAAGCCGTCCGAGATGGGTAAGAAAATATGCGAAAAGTTGTTCTCACGTTTTTTGCGCCTCATGGCTCTAACATTTTCTTAGCACTTTGGCTGCAGTTATAAATGATACCCAATAGGGTTCTAAATCTCGAAATATAGTTTCGTAATTGAGCATTTTTGTATTTTTTTCTTTCCAAATAGTGTACGGTTTGTGTCAAAAATGACCCTAATGCCAAAGGAGGGTTAAATTGGTTTAATTATCTAATTTCTGTTTTTACTGATTTGGGGTAGCATTGATCATCCCATTGATCATTGTTCGTTTGTTAAAAAAAGTTATTTATTTAATTTGGGGTACCCCTGATTTCGAATGTGGTCCAAATTCTTACATGTTTTTGAGTTATTTAGATTACAATAATCCTCTAATCCGCGAGTAACGCTAACGTAGCCTATTACGCAAGGAAATAAAATACTACCTTTGATAAATCGTATATTTAATGGAAAAAGAGGTTTTTTCTAACCGTTAGTGAAATTCATTTCTGGGATACCATATTGAGTTGAGTTTATTTTTTGAAATTTATTAGGTTATTGGACTTTTTCTTCAAAAATAATTGCATGACTTTTGCACTTCATCGAACCGCTGAGCATTAGGGACTAGAAAGGATAAAATCTCAACGCAATCATATATGAGGATTTTATTGTACTGCAATTATACGAACAGTACGTTTAATTGAGCAGTTTTGATTGTATTTTTGATTGTATATTTCCAGACTTTTTCACAATCAATATCACTTATTATTATTATTTTTTGATATTACTAGTATGTAAAACATTGTAGGATAATTAAGCTGAAACTAATGTTTCATGAATTACTTTGACATCGATGCAACATAATTTCATCGCAAAATCATCAAAACGAATTTAAAAGATTCTGAAAAACATTTTTGCGTTGTCACATAAAAAAAATTGGGCTTATTTTTTGAAATTTTTGACATTTTATAATGATACATTTTATAACGATTTTTCATATACAGGCGAAAGCGGGTCAAAAATGGCTGCATTCGCTAACCATTACTCGTTCCATATTTTCAAAATTGGTTTGCGAAAAAGTATGATAAAAAAGGTGATATCCCACCAGGAAGATCTGATAAAGCTGAAACAACAACGATACTGTCCGGTCTCGAATACGGTAGCTTTTGCTTTCAGTCTGCCGCGAAAACATACATCCTTAAGCTAGAGCGAATCCAGCATCATTGTCGTTGAATCAGTGTTAGGTTGCACGAACTCGACGCACGCAGCTTGGAGGTACTAGGTCTTTTATCGGATCGGTTAGTGGTTCAAACTTTATGGTATCATCCTCGTAGTTGCCAGTAGTTTATGTCAAAACATTAAGTTTCTAGAACAATTGGTAAATTTTTGAAAAATCATCGAAAAAAGCTTGAAAATAAGGCTCTTTTAAAATGCCACTTTAAAGGCTCGGTGAAACATCATACTTTTACGTGGATTCATACTTTTTAGAGTCTCAAACTCGTTTTTATCATATGCTATATAATTGGTTAGTAGTATTATTGCGATAAGATGTTTCGGAGTTCTTCTAGCACACAACTCGCGTGATGTTCGAGTGTATTCAGCTTAAAGCTACAAACAATTTATTATAATTAGAATTCAGTGCCTAATAGTAATTAGTATTTACTTACAATCTAGTCTCCTTTTTCTCTGAATCAAATCGCAATTGAGCACAAATTTCAGGATAATTTAATAACAAATCTTCTACTCCTATCTACTCGTTTAACGCAAAATACAGTGTTGTTTTTTTTTATTATTGTTGATTAATGCCTAGCACCAGTATACTGTCTACTTACATGACAATGTTCTATATAGTATAGCTTCTGAGAGAAAACCTGCACTAGGGATGATCGCGAAACGGGCTGTTACGGATAACAAGAATCAACCTTGACCAGAACTTATTTAACTTGTCTTGTTGTTATTGAGGAACAAATTCGATTCCCTAGACACATTTTCACCCCCTGGGTCAATTTTCAACACTTGTAGTTTTAAGGAAATTTACGAACTCCAAATCTTTTTCATCATTTGTACATGCATTATCAAAGATCATTTTGCAGTGAACGAAGCGCTTGTACATGCAAAGAAGCAAAAGTTATTGAACAATGAATGTGGAAATATTCATTTTTGACCCATTGTCACCTCCAACGATGGTATATCCCTTTCGTGACGAAGCAGCACAATCGTGCTATTTTTCGGCATTGGTTTTACACATTTTTTTTTTCAATTGTTTTTTCCTCAAAATATGTGATGTAAATATATTTTATGATCGAGTTATTACTCTAACTTGTATTTCTGAGCCTCAGCTTTGATTGGAATTGTTTATAAAAAACGCCACGATAAGTTAAACAAAAAGTAAACAATCACCCTAGAAGTTGAAAAAAAAAAATATTTGTCGTATTTTTTTAAATATTTGTTTAATCCAGGTATGCAGACATAATAATCGATAGAAAAAGAGTAGTTCTGCAAAACGGCGAAGAAAAAGTGGTGCTATGTTGAAAAGCAGAAGATTTCTGGGTGGTCAAAGTGGGACCAGCACAATTGTGCTGTTCCGTCCCCAAGGCGGTCCAAGTTCCATCGGTAATTGCCTATTCTTATGCGTTTTATGGTGTAGAAGATTGATTTTAATTATTAAATCACTACAAAGTGTTAGTTCGTAAAAACTTAGACGTATTATTTCAACTCAAGGAACACGATAACAGCTTGTACGAGTTTTTTAATGAACTTTGAATACTTGGGTGAAAAATATTACTCCATATTATCGAAATCATGAATTAGATTGGAACAGGGATTTGCTGTTCTCATTATCTTCTTTTTATTCACTTCCATGATTTGAATACCCTGTCAAGCTGATCTCGTGTTCCTAGATTTAAAATTATACGTCTAAATTTCTACAAACTAACACTTTGCAGTGATTTAATAATTACAATAAATCTTCTGTACCAAAAACGCCTAAAAGTAGGCAATTTTCAGCAATTACTTAGAGAACATCGACCGGCTTCGGGACGGACCAGCACAATTGTGCTGGTCCTAATTTGACCTCAAAAAGTGCATAGGTGGATAAAGTAGCCGAAGTAAAGAAAGTTTTATTCTAGAGGACGTTAAGTTTATAAGAGAAAATTTGAGATAATCATTTTTTTATGGTCCGTCACGAAAGGGATATAGTGAGCTTCATAGCGCCGCTCATTAAACTTCAATGTTCTTGGTCAGTATATGTCGAAGAATTGGTGGCTATGTACACTACCCGACTAGATGGACATTACAAAATGATAACAAGCTGTGTTATTTTGTTACAATAAATTTTTATAACAAGGGTTGTTATAAAACATGTACCGTTAGTAGTTAAAATAACAAAAATTCTAACAAAGTTCCCACAAGAAAAGAACAAAAATGTAATAACTTTTGTTATGAACATAACAAAAATATTACAAAATTTGTTCCATGAAATATGATAGAATTTAGCAACATTTTAACAAATTGTGTTATAATTCCTTGGCGGTTTTAAGGTAAAAACTAAATTTTTATACTCATTTTTGGGTAAATATTTTTAAGTGTGTTATTCTATTTTTAGAACAAGTAGGTAACATAAAAAATAGTTTCCAGTACGTTATAAAATTTTCGGATCCGAACGGGATTCGAACTAAGTCACCTACCATCGGTAGCAATCTGACGCCTTTGCCAATGAGGCCATCACAAAACTTGAAGAGGGCAGTGATAGAAGCTTTTCTGGTTCTACGTATTTCCAGTTTCCACATTCAAATCCTTGTTTGACAGACGCACACGAGCGGGGTAGTATGACGTCACATTGAGCTCGTTGACGTATAACAGACTTGATCTGTCGTTAGTGATTTTGTTTTAATCTATCACAATTATATCATATGCAGATATGATAACAGCTGTAGATATAATTTAGTTATATTCCACATTTTTTTTATTTTAAGCAATGAAATGGAATTCATCACATAAGGGGTCATGCAATAACTTTATCGTCACTTTTGGATGAGGCAGGGAGGGTTGAAAGTTTCCAATTTTATCGTGACGTACTTAATAGATGCTTCATAAGGTCGAAGCAAAATAGGTAGAATAAACAAATTCCATGTTATAATTATTTTGTTCCACTTTTGCTTTCTCCATGTTCTTTTTGGCGAAATTAGAACAGCAGTACTGTTTTGGTATTTATTATAATAGATCTAATATTTTCGCTTGTAAAGATACGTCATTTGTATAAAATTCAACTTAAGGACAAACGTTTTAAAATCCCGCTTCAACAGTGCATCAAAACTTCAGACGCACAAATCTCAAGAAGCAAGCTTCAAACAACAGTGAATTTTATTATTCTGTTCTTGCTCACTTGTAATAAGCTTAAAATAAGAAGATCAGGTGCACTGGTTTTGTTTACGAAGAGATTTGTGCGCTCGAAATCGTGAGTAGGTGCCAAATTCGGCCATTGTGGCGGCCATTTTGGGATTCTAACAAGTCTGTCCTTAAAAGTATTGGAAGGCATACAAATCGTAGTTCCATGTAACGGAAATATTGTTCGTCCGGTCGCAAATTGCAGCACATGCAACATCCGTCGTTTTAGATAGGATGACTTTGGGTATTATCGACAGGATTGTTCTCTTCGTCTTGGGGATTTTATCGGCCAAATTGCCTGAAACATCCCGGTCAATTAGTGAGAGATTTTCGATATCGATGGATATCGATTTGTATTGAATCGATGACGAACACTATCGTCAAATAAAGCACTATAAAGGAAATCTGAATCTGGTTGATAGGAATGCTCACGTAGAAATGACGCTTGTTTAAAACAATAAAACGCATGATTGATTTACAAACTGAGAATTCACTTATTCCAAAGTTGTATTTCTTTGTTCTTACTTAGAGTTTATCGATAAAAACAACCCATTATCATCATTTCACGTTAGAAATTTTAATCGTTTCTACAAAATGAAGTTCACAATCTTCCTATAACTTTCGAACTGTTCATCCAATCAAGTGAGTGATTGTTTTTGGGATATACAAATGTGTTGGAAATAACATAATGTTGTTGATGGAGCATCGAATAACTTCTTACATATTGAGAGACTCATGAAGTTAAATTCCAAATATCTCGGAAACGGTTACTTTCAGAAAGGTTATTACAGTAGACGTTCGGTCAGTGCAAGCGGTTTAACTGCAATGCTTTTTAACTGCAAGCACCTCCAAATGTCAAAATGGTGCGCCATGTTAGCCTAAATAAACAGACGGATGAAGTTCACGTTCACACAATTGAAGGTTTGTTGATACTGTCAGGCTTTCCAGCTATCGGATTTTTGTTTGTGAAACGTAAACATGTTGCAGTTATCGAACGTCTACTGTATCTTTGATATCCTACTAAAATTTGAAAACGATCTGATAAAAAGCTCCAAACCTTTTTCACGTTGTTTACCCGACTACCTATCGCGTAAGAATACAAAGCTAAGGTTAACAGAGAAGAAAGAAAAGCTAATGATCTGATGAAGGGGAAGATTGTCAATGTATTCTTGATTTGTTTCACACCAGACAAGACTTAACAAAACTAACCCAACATCATCTAGATTCTAGAAAATACTGTGCTGTTGCGTCAACAGGTTCTTCCAGCAGAAAGTATGTTCTTTAAAACGCTACAAAGCACTGCTGGTTTGGGAAGAATTTGGTAGATTATAACTAAATGATAACTCTGTTGCAGTTTTTTTTTAAACAAATATGACGCCATCCCGAAATTACGCGTCGCTCAAGGGAGAGGGAAAAGTACAACCGAACGTTACGGTCCATACAAAAAATTTAAGACTTTCATACAAAAAAGCGTAACGGAAGAGGGGGGGTTGTTAACATGACGATTTTAGCGTTGCGTTCTAAATGAATGCTTCTTCTTCTTCTTCTTCTTCTTCTTCTTGGCGTAACGTCCTCACTGGGACAAAGCCTGCTTCTCAGCTTAGTGTTCTTTGAGCACTTCCACAGTTATTAACTGAGAGCTTCCTCTGCCAATGACCATTTTGCATGTGTATATCGTGTGGCAGGCACGAAGATACTCTATGCCCAAGGAAGTCAAGGAAATTTCCTTTACGAAAAGATCCTGGACCGACCGGGAATCGAACCCGTCACCCTCAGCATGGTCATGCTGAATACCCGTGCGTTTACCGCCTCGGCTATCTAAATGAATGCTATAAGTTTTGTTTTATGGCTTTTGACTCGAGTGGTCAGTATTACAAAAATGATCAAACTATTTCGCGTCAATATAAAAAACCTAACACATTTTGAAATTATTTTGTTACAAAAATGCAGCAAATACTACAATGAATGTGTTACCATATTTTGTTATAGGCAATTATTTTGATATGCATAATGTAACAAATGCTGTTATATATCTGTTTCAATAAATAATAGAAGTTTTGTTATAGTTTTGTTTTAAAAATAAGAACAAATTTTGTTACAATTTTGTTACGGGTTTTCACATATACGAATCCTTCCAACAAAATTATATCAAATTGTGTTATTTCTAACAACGGTTGTAATAATTTTGTTATAATCTTGTTAGGAGCTTCTGGTCGGGTACGCATTCTAGCGAATCGTCTCTCTTCCCTCTGGTTAATATTTCATTTGCACGGATAGCCAAAAGGGGGTCGCGCACCTGAAAGTTTGGGAACCCATGCCCTAAACCAAATGCGATAAATTCTGAGTGATTCGATAAATCATATCGTAAATCATATCATATCTGAGACCTTGGTCTGGATCCCTTCGCATTGATTGATTCCGGGCAATGAGAAGGCGGGCTCGCTTGTCAAGGTGGGCGCTATGGAAGGCGATGTTTATAACCGACAAACCACTTGAAATATTTTTTTTTCTCAATTGCTCTTCAACAAGCCTTGACCAGTTGGCAACAACAATGGGATGGTGAAGATTTGGGCAGGTGGTTACATTCCATTATCCAGCAGAAAGAAACATACTTTCTTTGCATAAGTTACGTGATTTCATAATGTAAAAGATTTCATGCAGAAGTTTGATAATTAATTGTAAAAAATCACCGAAAAACTGTGATTGAAAACTTCATAAATGTATACCCAGACAACCAGTAATCGTAAAAGATGTTGCATAAGATGATAAGGTGGAGGCGATATGCGTACATGCCTCCATTTAGGCGCATGTAAAATGTACGCATATCGCCTCCACTTTAACATCTTATGCAACATCTTATACGATCACTGGTTGACTGGGTTCACAAAACTAAAGATGGACGTTAGATGACTTCGGCAAAGTTGATTCTAATAAAATTATCTATATTTTTTATAATTAAGAAAAATAGAAACCATTTCACACTTTTAGGAGGATTGGTCACCGGACTGATATTTCCATATATTAGGAGTTATTTTATTGACACGTTGCCGAAGATACTATAGAGTAAAAATCATGTTTGGTCAAAACAATTCCAATCACGTTTTTGGGACATCGCTCGCCTAGGAGCAATACATTTTAGTAAAGTGGCGCTGATAAACATTGCAACATTGGTTGTTGCTTTTACTCTTCTGGTGTTCTGATGCAATTAAAATGGTGACGTCACTAATTGAATTGCATAAGCATTATATGTGCTAATATATTCTCAACAGCAACTTTGGATGGATTAAAAAAAAATCAATTTTGACCAATAAAAATATTGAGGGGCCCAGATGCAAAAAGGTGTAAGTAACCATTTTTTAAATTTTGAGTTGAGCATATGAAAAATTTCTTTAGATTTCAAGCTTTCAGGAACATTTTTAAGATTTTTTTTACTATGATCAGAAAAATTACTATAAATCGGAATAAATTGGGTCGATTTTAAAGCTCGAAAGTGATTTTTTTTTCACCTACACCCCTTTGCTTCCAACCCCAACCCCTTTATGAATCAATCCCAAAGCCCATATCAGTAATCACATCTATAAGTAACAGTTTCTGGCAAGCCCGTGCACAAGGGACGGGTTTTAGGGGTTAAACCCCTCCCATTGGCGATGTTCCATACACTAGGCGCCCCTCCGCCCTTTGCCAAAATTAGAAAAAACCCTTCCCTTGTCGCCTTTTCTGAGCATGGGCCTGGTTTCTGGAATACTTGGAATTTCATTTTATGAATATATGAATACGTAAGAATATGCACCGTTTTCATAAGTTATTCGTGATGTCAGAAACATTTTCTTGCGTAATATTTTAAAAAGGTCTCTCTGCTTTGCATAAGCAAACATGTTTCTGTTTCGGTGTCTGCAAGCTATCTGTTAGGGGTGTTGATGTGCGTGGGTGGATGCAAATAGGCTCTACAGCGGAGAAACATGTTTGTGGGAAAAAAGGAGACAGGCCCTTTTAAAAAAAATCGCTAGATTGGTAAATCTCAACAACTTGTTTAGATGAACAGTTTGAAAGTTATAGGACAGTACCTTCATTGTTGATGTTAGTGGTTCGCCTTCCCGCGCCAATTTGAGATTTTTGACAACATTTAATTTTTTTACAGTTTTACTTGTTTGCGATGCTACATATTCAACTGAATAATTTGAATAATTTCGTCAATATCAAATAATCGGTTTTCAACTGAATAATTCCAAATTTAAAAGTGGTGTTTTTTTTTTTCAATTTAATTACACGTCCAGCAATGGGTTGTATCATTGATTTGAATAGCAATTAGACGATGCTATTTACTTATGTGTGAAATAAATATGGCAAATAAAATGATGAAAGATATAAACAGTAACTTAGACAGTACTGTTTCAATTCAAAACGTGGCTGTGATATCTGGTCAATTCGGAGTTTAATTAAAACGGTGAAGGATGGATTTTCCATTAAGAATGTAAAATATAAATATAATATGAATATTAAACCAACTGCCACTCCATCGTGTCCTCGCAACCCACTCTCTCTACGCCACCTATACTCATGGGGGGCCGGATCACAACGTCCGAGGCCATATAGTCCCGGACATTAAATCGCGTTTTTTGCGAGATAGCGTCCAAAAGTTTGGATGCGTCATAATTTCCTAAGTGCCTTCTTTCCTTGGACTTCGTGGCGTATCTGCAAGTTCGGACGTTATGCCCCGAAAAAATGCGCCATAAAGTCCTGGGACTTTATGGCCTCGGACGTTATGATACTGCGCGTACTCATGGCCTCCTATGTCGTATCTCGATATCACAGTTGCCAAAACTGGAACTAGTGCTGTTATGTTATACATTTCATATGAATTTCATTGTAGTGTAACGCTTTTTAGCACTTAATGCCGTTGATTTCTTTTTACCATTTGCTCACGACCAATCATAACCAAGCATAATCTGTAAGTCCATTATGCGTTGTTGGGTCAAACACTTTTGGAATGATTGGGGATACCCTTTCAACAACTAATTATATTGCAACCAACAGTGAAGATGTCAAACTATTATTTCAATTAACACATATTTGAGTATAAAATTTGCAGCATTACTTTCGAAAACTAAAGTCCATCGAATAAACCCGGCTGCATTTACTGTCTTATAGTAGACCTTTTAAATTGCTTGCAACTATTTGCCTTATTGCAGCATTTTTTTGCTGTTTCTGGAAGCTATCAATATGTACCGACGTCCATACTACTTTAAAAACAAGATCATATTGCCAGTCATTTAGCGTAATGCTCGTAAAAATGATAACGATCCACTTACTTTGCAACTACATCACCAGTAAAACATGGCAGCGAGAGCACGGGTGGCAAGCGGCGAAGAATCCTACCACGCGTATCGATGCAGCCAATCGATAACGAACTAATTACTGTTTTAATTAACATGTTCTCATTGTTAAATCCGTAATAAAATTACAGATTTTACGAGCGTCGCCGAATGCCTGACATCGTTCGGATCCCTTCTTAATCAAATCCTCGACGCGACGCAACGCATACCATCGCACAGCGGCGCCGAGTATCGCAACAATGTGTGCGTTTTTACTTACGAAAGAATGGATCATGGTATCCACTGCGAAACCATACTAGCAGCGCGGGCCATGTTCTTTTTTCCCCTGCTCTTCGCTGCTGTTATGTATGGACCTAACAATGCACGCTTTTCATTCATTCTTCGGGCCTACCGAAGCGTGTCGGCGTGCAGTATATTGCTGCTGATTACCCCCTCCAAACGGTGCGTTTGCAGGCGACTTCGGTTGTGTGAGTGTCATTGCTTTGCGTTGGCCACGCCTCCTGAATTAGCAACACCCATTTTTTTCTTGCAGTTGGAGGGATGATTTCTTGTAGTTATTTCTCGCTTGTGCTGGTTTCCCAGCATGCTGTGATGGGTGCAGCCGGTTTTGGGTGGCGCGGCGGGAAGTGTTGGTGGATATTCTATCGCTTTAGCAGTTGGTTTGTGGGCATCGCCACCACCTTCCATGCTTCCAACCCACAAATGAATATGAGAAGCCTATTCATACCGGAGCCGGCTCTTGGCGGGCAAGTTTGTGTGCGTGAGAGAGCTGGTTGTTTTTATTTGCGTACGCTTTCATGCCTTTTTCATTCGGGCGCTTGCTTTGTGGATGTGTATTTTTCATATTTTGCATCAAACATCTTGCTTACTCGCGAGCATGGTGCGGTCTTGTTGGTAAAAAACCGACCAGAGCCACATAGAATTTCGAGCTCGCCGCGCGTGATGATGCACCTCGCATCGTAGTAGCCCATGTGTAGAAGAATCGCTCACGAGATTCCCGCCGCCAACGCCAACTCTGATCGTGCACCGTTTGTTTATCATCGGGTTTGCGTCGCGTGTACGGTAATAAATTATTTTATGTACGTGCGGTCATGAACATGATTATGATGACATTTAAATTTTAGTTTAACCGTGATATCACAACCGTTCGGATGCTTTCTGCTCCTTTCTCCGCGGTCGGTTCGCATTGATTCAGAGTGAAAATCGAGTGAGTTCATATTCTAATAAGATTATTCGGCTTCGAAGTTTTGAAACAAATTTTCAGTGAATACTGTCTTTATGCTAAGTCATAATCATAACAACGAAAATTTTCATGATGAATATTTCCAAGTGATAGAAGAAAATATGAATGTTATCTCGTGCATTATGCCGTCGGCGATTTATGGGCAATCTGGATTGTGTGTAACATCGGTATAAGGATTTACCTCGATTACAGCGAAAACATTGTGCTACAAATAACCAGAATCATGGAACAAGCATAAAGTATTGGAATTGAAAAGCCTACCAAGCCTGCTCAGTTAGTGAATAGTGTAGTGAAGTAAACAATGAATTTGGACTCGATAGCTCGGCCCGAGACAATTCACGTAGCAGCTCCAGGAGCCACCACGCGCCCTCCACAAACCATGCCACAGCGGTCGCCGTTCGCCATCCAGGAGCTGCTCGGGCTGAGCGATAGCTCCCGACCGAGTGGCGTAGTGTCGGCCGTGACGCCGTCCCTCTATCCCGGCGTCGGACAAACTCCGTTCACGGCCGATCCGCACCAGATGCAGATGGCTGCCTCGCGGATGGCCTACTTCAACGCACACGCGGCCGTGGCGGCAGCGTTTCTGCCGCACAATATGGCAGCAAGTGCGGCCGGCGGCCCTCTGCAGCTCCATCACCAGTCCACTGCCGGTAAGTAGGATAAAAGGCACGTTCTTCGGATTATTGCGGGTTGCATCTATGACAGGGATGAAGATTTCCGAATAGTTTGCCCTGAAGCCAAAACTAAAACAAATTAGATTAGTGCTTAATGCACGTGAAAGGACCCACAGTGAAGTCTACTTCAATAAAGTTTGATTTTCATCGGCTTAAGAGCGTGTACACGGTCATAAAATTCACTTATTTTTTTAGCTTAAGTGAGATAACACAAAATATGAGAAAAATAACATTTCCAGCGCTAGCGCTGACACAAATGTGAAAATCTGATCTGATGTCAAGAATATTAAACAGATTGAACTGATTGGGTTCTCGCACTTGAGCCAGCGGTATCGCTCATCATTTTTTGAGCAGTTCCATTCATTTAGGAATAACGTTTTCTTAGCGTGTATTAATAGTACACGTGATAAAGAGTAAATAACTATGACCATTTCACAGTAATATCATCTTTTTAACTCTTTCCTGAACATCAAATCATTCGTTAATAATATTTTAGTATTTCTTAGTCTATATCATTATTATTCAACAGTAGTTTGGCTCAATTTGGAGGGTTAACCGTTATGTGCCCGACAAACTTTTTGCTTTTTTCTACACCGTGCTTTTTAAATGGACGCTGGGTACCCGGGTACCCTGTCGGCCACATAAGGGTTAAGTTTTATTTCATTGACTACAGGCACTAGAAGTCAGCACAATAAAACATTGTTCAATCGACCTTCTAATGGCAATATCTTAATCAGTAGAATCGTTGTAACATATACCCTAAGGCAGTTCTACCTCTCGTAAAGAACTAACATTAAGTTAAAATTATATTTTGAATATTAGAAAAAAAGTTCGTTCTCAAATATGAACATGTTTAAACTAGTTGGTCAACATTGATTGGAAACATTCAAATTGGATCCGATTCAGACCGATCAAGATTTTTTAGATTACTTTCGAAATTCCAAACAATTGGGTTCTTTAGGGCTATCCGGATCACTTCATAATCGGATTCTCCACCCAAAAATTAGTCGAAATCCAAAATTTCATAATTTTTAGAGTCCGGGAACTATTTTTAAAATGCATTTAAAGTTTGTATGGGGAAATTTTTTTGTTCGGGTCGAACTGTCACTTTATCGATTGAACTGTCTTTCTATTCACGAAAATTAAAACTGTTTTGTCAATTAAATCATCAAAACAAAGGTATTGGAATCCAATAAAATCACGTTATACTCAGAAAAATGAGTTCTTTCGATTAGGCTATAGAAAATAGCAATATTTTATTCACTAAACAACCCAATTGTGTGAAACTTTCTTGTCATAGGCTCAAACAGAGCTTTCTCTAGACATATTGTTACGGAACGTAAAACATGGTTGAACAATATAGCTCAGGATGTGCCGAAAAACTTTATCGAAGGCACTATAGTGGTTCTTAAAACAAGTAGAAGCGTAGAAGGTAAAAAAAAATCTGATGTTTTCGATGCCAAAAATAGATTCTACATACAAATTCGATTAAAAAAAGAAACAAAATATTTTTCAGCAAACCGGTCTAAAATAACAAAAAAAAAAAACATAAAAAATCAAACGAGACGATCTCACACATTTTTCTATTTTTTTTTTTAATTTTTTGATCTCGTTGTGATTTAAGTACAGTTTTGCTTAGGAAAAAATAATGTGTGTGTTTTCATTGGAAATTGTACGTAAGATCTATTTTTTGTATCAAAAATTTCAAAAATTGTATTTATTCTGCGTGTTTTAGAAATCGATGAATAAAAAAAATTGAGAAAGAGCAAACAGAAACATTTCATTATCTTAGGCTACTTGAGGCTGTCCATTCATTGCGTAAGGGTTTATGAGGAAGGAAGGGTTAGACAAATCTTACGCACAATACAAAAATATTAAGGTTCTCATCCAAAAAATTTTGCAAGGGGAGGAAGGCGGAAGGTGCCTGTCGAAAAATCAGTCAGATTTATACAAAAATATTATTCAAAAATCGAAGGGTAAGGTTGTTGAGAAGTTGAAATTATGTGACTTGACCATCATGCATCCGTGATGAATATTATTCTCTATGTATTTTTTTTTCTAAAGATCCTTCAAATATCTGGAAATATCTTTGAAGGCATCATTTCAACCCAAGAAACCGTTTTCTTATTTTTTTTTGAAGAAGAAAGTTAGGTTTTTTCATTCGCCTTTTTCAGAAGTTAGGTGAGGAAAAATGATTATGTGTCGATGCAAAAATAAATGATAACTCCAGTGCATGAAAAAAAAATCTCATTCAAATTGAAAAATGTTGTGTCAAATTTTGGACTAGAAATGCTCTATAGTGCTATATAGTGAGCAAATAAATATGACTACAATTTTAAACTTGCAACAAAAAGTTCTACAAGGCCTTTACAAAATTTGTTCAATATGATTTGCTTTAAAATAACACCATTCTCATAAATCTTATTCAGGGAATGTGGAGCAAAATGGCCACCTCAAGCTTAGACGGTTGAAGTAGTAGTAAGAGTAGTCTTCTTCTTCTTTATGGCTCTACGTCCCAACTGCGACTTGGCCTGCCTCTCTCCAACTTAGTGTTCTTTTGAGCACTTCCACAGTTATTAATTGGAGGGCTTTCTTTGCCAGCCATTGCATGAATTTGTATATTGTGAGGCAAGCACAATGATACACTATGCCCAGGGAGTCGAGAAAATTTTCCCGACCGGAACGGGAATCGAACCCGCCGTCTCCGAATTGGCGATCCATAGCCTTAACTACTAGGATAATTGGAGACCCAGTTTGTAAGAGTAGTAGTAATCATAATTAAAATGTACATGGTTAATAGACTGGGTCAACAAAACCGATTTTTTGGAACAAAGCTTTTTTAATTCCTTTTAGCGTCCAAAACCACTGTGCAAAATTTGGAAGTAATTGATTCCCGGGTCTCCAGTTAGCCTAGTGGTTAAGGCTATGGATCGCTAATCCGGAGACGGCGGGTTCGATTCCCGTTCCGGTCAGGAAAGTTTTCTCGACTCCCTGGACATAGAGTACCATTGTACTTGCCTCACAATATACAAATTCATGCAATGGCAGGCAAAGAAAGCCCTTCAATTAATAACTGTGCAAGTGCTCAAAGAACACTAAGTTGAAGCGAGGCAGGCCAAGTCCCAGTGCGGACGTAGAGCCACAAAGAAGAAGAAGATGATTCCCGTATCCCACATTGCGATTAAAATTTGTATAGAATTTAGTATGAAAAAACGTGCTAATATTTTGCATTTTTCACATATTTTTTTTTATGTAAAGGATTAACATAAATGATAAAATAAATTTTTTTGACCTGAATTAACAAGAATATAACTTTTTCCACAAGCATCGGATCACACATCGGTCTTCGGCAAAGTTTTTCGGCATATCCTATGCTACAGTTTACATGTTATTAGTTACATGATATTAAACAAAAAAAAATCAAAATGGAGTAAAATCCAAAAAAGTACGTTTTCCCATACTAAATTCCATACATATTTCAATCGCCATGCGGAATACGGGAACGCAACCAATTGCTTCTTAATTATGGTTTTGGTGGTTTTTGACGCTTATATAGATTGAAAAAGCTTTGTTACGGGTTGATGCGATCAAATTTAAATTTTCTCTATACAACTTTGACCCACTCTAATGTCTGTCTAACAATCATCCGTTTTGTTTCGTATCTTTTACCCCATGAAGCATCCTCTTCTTCACTTTGATTGCTTCGATAGGAGAATTTCCTACTGATTTTTTTATACAGGGCGTGGCAGGAAATAATCTCTACCAGGTTACTTTTTCAAAAGTTTTGTGAAGTATTTTTATTTTTTGTCAATAACCTTTATAAGACAGCACCTGAAATTGGAGACAAAAGGCATTTTCAAATCAACAAAATTAAATTTTATTCAAAATTGTGCATTTGAAAAAAGTGGTTTCTTATTTTCTGCAGAACTTCACCTAGAATGTAAAACAACAGCCCTCTTGATCAGTATTGTGACGCTGGTCATCACAATGATGTCAAAACTCTAACCATAATAGCCATAATAATTTTACTATTTGGCGCGCAGTTATTTAATACATATTCCTCGGCATGCATTGTTTCAAGGTTAAAGTAATTTATATTCCTTTTTTTGTAATGCTTGAATGTATATCCTGACTGATACGTTATTATGAAAATTAATCATAGGTTTCACACCGCACCGTATATGTGCAGCTACACTAGTCTCTAGTGTTGCCTTTTGGTAAGAATTTTGTCGATACCTGTATTGGAGTGTGATTCTTCCAAGTAACATATTCATAGTTCATAGGATTTATTTAAGTTTTACGACACGTTTAAAAAAGCCATCGATAATACCTTTGGGAAAAGTTTCATTGAATACTAGATGTGTTCTTTATGAACAAACGTCCTGAAATCTCGCCTCAACAATGCATCAGAACTTCAGGCGCACAAATCTCAAGAAGCGAGCTGCAAACAACAGTGCATTTTTATTTTGTTCCACTTGTAATAAGCTTCAAATTCGAATCTCAGGTGCGCTGGTTTTGTTCACGAAGAGATTTGTGCGCTCGAAATCGTGAGTAGGTGCCAAAGTCGGCCATTATGGCGGCCGTTTTGGGACTCTAACAAGTCTGTCCCTAAAGGACCAAAATATTGTCGCAGAACTAACAAGAGTTTTTTTTATTTTTTTTTGTTTTTATTAATGTGCATTTTAACATCAAGCTAATTCTACACTTGTACAGTTTTTCTTTCTTGTTTTTTTTTTTCTTTTTTTAAATATCCTTTAAAAGATATCACTGTGTCGATGGCTATGCTCTCGGATGCACTGGGCCATATTAAGTGGTCAAAATTAACGCAATCATATCCATGGCTCAATTCCAATATGCATTGATTCAACACACATCACTCTTTCAATTTCAAAATATTCTTTTAATACTACATGATCAATTGTAATTGGAACAAATTTTAACTTTAAGATAAATAACTTCAAGAATTAAAAATAAATAGAAAATGCCTCATTAGGGCGAAATTGATCAGCATACAAGAATAGAAAATGGTCTTCTTCACTTATGGGAGATCAGGTCATAATGGGCTGCCGGGGCGAGATGGACACCCCTGTTTTTACCGAAACCGTTAACTCTCATGTTAAACTTTTAATGCATATGTGTAGAGGAACAAGTTATTGTTTTATTTTTCAAAAGTACCAATCATATTCCTCCAAAACAACCAAAATATCAATGAAATTGAATCATGTCTTTCGTATGGTGAAATTTTTATAATTTCGAAGCAGCAGCAGGTTAGGTATTACGAGTGTTTGAGTGAGTCCAGTGTCCACCATAAACACAAGTGAATTGTTACCTTAGCTACATGTATACACAATTTTAGCAATGGATGAAATATTATATTTCTGGCCACAATATACTCAATATAGTAATTCAAATTTTGTAGTCGATTCGGGGCGAAATGAACTGGCAACTACGCGCATTGCATAATGTTGGGCGTTTGAAAGAGAATGGAAAAAATCAATCCGAATATTTTAGCCTAAAGTTTGTTTAATTTACATTGCTGTTATGTAAACTCGTCTAAGATGGAGTACTTATTATATCTGTGGTATTGATCTCCGTAGTCAAATTACTTAACTGGTCCACACACACTAGATCTTTTAACAGCGAATAACTGACTCCTCACGCTATGTCCAAAGGGAAGTATTATGAAAATCGAATGTACAGGGGATAAACAAAATGATCGGGACAGGCAAAATTTTCACTTTTCAAAAAATGTTCAATAAGCTGTAACTTTTCGAAAAGTGCATCAAATATTCTCAAATTTTTACTGTAAGTTCCTTAACTAGTTGTGTATCAGTGGACAAAATTTGGAAAAGATCGGACAATTCTTCGCGAAGTTATAAAGATTTTTGAAAAAGGTAAAATTATCCGATAGCCAACTTTGAGCTGTTATATCTCCAGATTCAATGAACCGAATGCAATGAAATTTTGACCATTTATGACTTATATAATGAGCTAAAAAAAACCATTGACTTAACCAGAGCGTTAATGATTAATCATAAATTTAATCATGATTAATGATTAATGATTAAGATTAATCAAAAATCATTAATCATAATCACAAAAATTTCACATTTAATCATTAATCATTAATCTTAATCACACTGATTTCCCAATTTAATCATTAATCAGTAATCATTATCATAAGAAAAAAAGTTAATCAATCATTAATCATTCATCACCAAAAATGATTCATCATATAAAATATATTATTCAATAAAAGTTGGTTTAAATGCTGTTCTAAATATTATAATTTATGATTTTTCTTTCAAAATTCTCCCAGACAAAATTACCTTTTACTTTTGAAATTTTAAACATATGTATTTTAAACAACATATATATTTTAATCACTTTCAGTTTTTGTGATTGATTAATCATGATTAATCATGATTTTTAATCAATGAGCCATTTTTAATCATTAATCATAATCAATAATCACAGATAAAACCAAATTTAATCATTAATCATAATCTTTAATCATCCTCAAAATCAAATTAATCATAAATCATAATCAATAATCACTGAAATAAAAATTTTAATCATCAATGATTAATCATGATTTAAATTTTTGTTAATCATGAACGCTCTGGACTTAACTTAATATTCTGAACACAGAAGAAAACTATAACGATTAGATTATTTTTCTAATAAAACACCAAATCATCCTAAACATCAACATCGTTTCAAAATTCAAGATGCAAATTATAGTTCATTTAGTTTCCCTCTAATTGACTTATATATAAATGCGTTTTGAAGGAAAGTAACAACATAGCCGTCAATAAATTGAAAAAGTAATGGGATGCATATTAAAAATAGACCAATTTACTGAAAAATCGTGAAAAAAATAAAATCGCTATAACTTTTTCGCTTGTTAAAAATTTCAAGTTGAGTCAAATGTTTTCTAGAGTTCATTATATAAGTCATGAATGGTCAAAATTCCAATGCAATCGGTTCATTGAATCCGGAGATATAACAGCTCAAAGTTGACTATCGGATAACACTAGTTTACAGCATTTTTGAACTCGGTAAGCTGATGATCATTTTTGGTGTAGAATCATGCCCTGAGTTCGAAAACGCGAAAGAAAAAAATTACAGTAGAGCGGAAATTTTTTCGACTTTCCATACAAGGCTGATGATTTGAAATCGATTTTTGTTCTATTTTTAAGCAAAGTCGCTCACTTCAAACATCTCATTCTCCGTAATCAATGCTCCGATTGAGCTTAAATTTTTAATGTAACTCGCCTACATATGATTTGTCAAATAAACGTCGAGAAAGAATTTTTAAGTTGGTTTTTTCTTATTGAAAAAAATACTTTTCATCAAAAAATTTTAGGAATTTTGCTAAAATTTAAGAAGATCGTCCCTAAAATTCGCCAATATCTTGAATTTCATCAATCTGACGCGAAACCTGTATTCAGGTGATCGAATGGTATTGTATTCAGCTTTTAATTTATGGAAAAATATTTTAAAATGGTTGAACAAAACGCAATATATTTGAATTTTAGTAAATTACATATTTTTAAAAATTGGAAAACTCGATATTGAGCTAAAACTCAAAAACTGTTCTACTCAAAATTTTTTGAAGGTCGGTTTCGAAATCAGCACTAAATTGTGCTTCAAAAATGTTGGTCGTTGACAGAAGTTCACGACTTTCGTTTTATTTTGTAAACTTGTGTAATTTTATCTTTTTTTTTAAATCTTTGTAACTTCGTGAAGAATTGTCCGATCTTTTCCAAATTTTGTTCACTGATACACAACTAGTTGAAGAACTTACAGTAAAAATTTGAGAATTTGATGCACTTTTCGAAAAGTTACAACTAGTTGAAATTTTTTTGGAAAGTGAAAATTTTGCCTGTCCCGATCATTTTGTCTATCCCCTGTAAGTACTTCAAATGTTATTCCCTAGGATCGTAGCTTTGGACCTCTAATTTCAGAATCTGTGCGGTTTAAAATATTTATTCTTGGATCT
Source organism: Aedes albopictus (assembly GCF_035046485.1). Classification (NCBI taxonomy): domain Eukaryota; kingdom Metazoa; phylum Arthropoda; class Insecta; order Diptera; family Culicidae; genus Aedes; species Aedes albopictus. The sequence goes on from NC_085138.1 coordinate 221,701,759, forward strand.
TTTGATATTTTTTTATTTTTATTTTTCCTATTTTTCCATACAAATATTGAAAAAAAGTCATTTTAAGGTCAATTTCCTCACATATAAAAATGTATGGGAAAAAACCCAAGATGGGTTTTTTTGACCATACATTTTCTGAATCTAGGGATCCAAATATATGGTTCTAGCGAATAAATTTTGAGGTACATTCACTTTTCATAAGACTTCCCTTTGGACATAGCGTACTCCTGGCGACGAAAATTCAGCGAGGAAAGTCCGCTGATCTTCCGAGTGATCGAACATGCCACTGTTTAGGTAGGTCATGAAAAACGAAGTTCTAAAGCTATGTTCACTTAGAATCCGGAATCATGTCACATTTTCTAGTGGTGCTCTCAATGAACATAATCATCATTCTTTTGCAGCACTCTGATCATACACTAATCCTCTTTAAATGGTGAAAATTTCATCGATTTTCTTGCAACGAGTGAAAAGTTATTTCAGATTGTAGACAAGAGGAGGTGTTGCGGCGCGCTTGAAGTAAATTTGGTGAAACTGGCAACACATTCAGAAGTATCATTTCGCACAATAATTATATGTATATTGTGATAGGATTTAGGCAGTGTAAAAATTGATATTGGTTGGAGCAGATGTATCTCCAGCAGTATAGGCTCTGAAACTACCATGTAAGACCCTTATTCTATATTATAAGTATATTTTGCATTCAAATAGAAATATATTTGCAGCATTGAAGCTGTCGTAAAGTAAACGCTGCTTTCGATATGAGTTTCGCCGAACTGGAGATGACTACCCCCAACAGGAGGAAAATAATCTTGCACAAACACGTTGAAAATTTAGCGTGGTCAGGTACGACAGTCGCGAAAAATGTTAATATCGTCAAAACCATTATGTGTTATGTGCACAGATGTTGTTAACCATGGCATAAGGAAGTGTCCTCGTAAGAAAAAAGCTTGGGTTCATTGATAAATTTGCTTTGAATTTGAAGATTTGGCAAGAAGTTCGAACCCTGGGCATGGTTTTTTCGCAACAAGATGATGAGAACCAATTCATACAATGATGACAGCCTCCAGAATCGCGTGCTGCTTTTCAAAAACGCACACAAGGGATATGTTGAGGTTTTACCTATTTTGATGAGCTGCAATGACAGCCGGAGACGTTCAGTGGGTAGTGTTTATCAACGAAAAAAATCACTCAAATTTCGCGTTTTCTCAATTCACTGAATTGCCCCTCATTTCGCAATAAAAAAAAAGTTTGGCAATTTTTCTTCTGAATCCTAGTCAGACTAGTCAAGGCACTCAGGATACTGCATAGATGACCTGATTGTTGAACAAACGTGCGGAAGGGGTTGTTGCTAGAATTTACCACCGTTGTGCAGATTTTAGAGAGGTCAACACTGAAAAAGTAAGAAAATGTGTGAAAAATAAAAATTAATAATTTCAATGATATTTCTCCATGAAAGTACAATAAATAACCTTTGTTTTGAGGGCTTCACCTTTTATGTTTGTTATTCCATCCCTAAGATATACGTGATTTTGTCATTCCGGATTCTAAATGAACATAGCTTTAGATAGCTAATATATCAAAAAATGCCACATCAAACGATGCAGAATTAGTATGTTGCAACTGCGTTTGCACCAGTTTCAATGTTCTCCTATAGGTTTTCTATCATATTTCTGATAACGCCACGCCAATGTACCGAAGTAAGAGAAAATAGCTCAGGAATGTAAAATACAATACATAAAACCTAAAGGTAATAAAAATCGCTGCATAAAAGTTAAATTGCCAGAAATTATAAGCAATAAGGAACAAACAAATCAAAATAACAAAAAAATAGAAAAGCGGTCGTTCAAATATGACGTCCATCATTTAGGGGGGAGGAGGGGTCTGAGAAAGTGTGACACGCCATGTATAAGGTATACAAAAAAGCGTGGCAGTGGGGAGAGGGGGGGGGGTTCTAAAAATCCGGAAAAATGATGGACGTCATATTTGAATCGACCCAAACTAATTAAAAATAATAAATTATATTCTTGCAAAAATTGAAAAAAAAAGGTAGTCATTAGTTGTTGTTTTCTTTGCACCGGTTCATATTTTGGAATTTTCGTATTTAACTCTTTATACATATTTTGATATTTAAATTAAGCTCTTTTGTGGTCTAAACATATTATTATTAACTAAACTCATGCAAAACGACTTCAGGTGGGAGCTGATGTTATTGCCAAGATATTCAGTCTGAAATTTAGGACTACCGTCTACCTCCGTTGGTTTGAACGACACCTCATGCAAGCTAACGTGGTTTATTTTTTAATTTGAACTTATAGTAACCCTGTAGGCATCGAAAAACACATTGATGGTAAGCTTTTTTGCTGTTTTGTTTTGATTATGCGTTCCGTTTCACTCCGTTCCATGAGCATAATGACATTTGAACCATTTTTAGTTTGAACTACGTGCAGATTAGAGAGGTTCAAATTAAAAAGTGTTTAGATTAGATGATGTCAAACCAACGGGGGTAGACGGTATGCCATAACATGATGTGATGAAGAATCTGTTTTAAAAAACTACATTATGTCCGTTCGCAGTCATACATTTACAACAACAATTATTGAAATTTTCAGATAGATTTATTAACAATCTATGAATGTCGGACGGTATTCCGCCTGACTTTCAAAAGAAACCTAAACAGCTGTTTCATTCCCCATACCTACTCGGCCCTTCATGGCCCCGCTTCCAAATTGATGCTCACAACGAAAACACAGCATTCCTTTGCTCCACTCGAGTAATGCGACTCCCGCCAGTAGGTACGTACAGTACGGTACGTTGCAGGTACGTAGCGGTAGCAGCAAGCGGATAGTCCAACAACCCCGATCCGCTCGCTCTCTCTGTCTCTCAATCCCCGAGGATGGTGGGCCCTACCGGGCCGGGGGGGACAGTGTAATTCAATACTTTTCAATGGACCCTTTGTTTGGGAAATTTTCTGTTGTATTTTTCGCATGTTTCACAGTCAAGCTGAATGCATTAATTAACTTTACCATTGCTTATTAATTCACCACCGGGAGATAGAATTTCCGCGTGAGGGGTCACCACCGCAGCGAAAGAGAATCGTATGTCCGCCAATGTGTCCGACGTCCACCGTTGGCGTTAAATATCCATAATTACTGTTATTTCACATGAATCCCAACTTAAAAATTTTTTCTCCTGGCTTTATCTTAGGGTTCTGTGCGAGTGCGAGCTTTCACAGTGACTACAGTCAGGTTTTTTTTTACGCGGGGGATACGTACCGCGTAAAAAAAACTCAGTTCAAAATTCAAAAAACCGCGTAAAAAAAGTCTCACCATTTCTCGACGAATCATGCAAAAATAAGACGATGAAATTTTTTTTTGTATGGAGTTTTCATTTCATAAATTAAAACCGCGTAAAAAAAGACCTGACTGTATTTTATTTTTTTTTTTTACATTGCATGGGTTTGTACTGTTTGTGAGAAGCACAGTGATACACTTTGTCCAAAAAGTCGTTAAAATAATATTTTTCTTCTATAGACATCATATGCATCTGCAAAGTGTTTTTTTTTTTTAATTATTCAATCACTTAACCTAATTTACAGCTCTTTTTGTCCACTAGGGCACTGCGTGAGGGTTTCCAATTGGCAGCTGCACTTACACTTTGTACAGCGCCTTAATGTATTCTATTAATTCTACTTTATCGAACTGGTTCCCTTTTGTGCTGCTGTCACTTTTCTACCCTGTCCATGGTAGAATGATGAGCACGAGGATGTTACTGTGTGGCTCTTGTTCCTTTTCCAGTCCGATTGGGGGTCCGTTATGAGTTGCCGATATCCAATGTTTCCGGGTCCGATAGAGCATATATGCTCAGAAGAGAGTCAGGTGTCAGCCGCTCTCGGGGGGAAGAGCAACTGACGAAAAATTGCAAGTGCCGGGGCTGGGATCGAACCCATGACCATCCACTTATGAAGTGAACGTGCAGCCACTACGCCACGGGCCCCGGTATGATACAGCCTTTATCAGAATTTATTTAACCTTCCTTTTGTGTCACGTTAACTCACTTGAACAATTTATTTGAAAATATGCTAAGGCTAAGTAATAGTTTCCGTGAAACAAAAGTAACCTACATTTTATTGTAACGTACATATATGAAACATTGTCCTTCAACTAAACAATTTTAGCAATCTCTGAACCCTCTCCCCTAGGACTGTCGTATATACAAGTCTTCAAAATTTGTTTCGACCGTAGACTTGGGTTCAGAATTGAAAGTATCAGCCAGTTAGTACCGCCAGAAAACCATGTTCCAACATTTCCTCGGCAGATTCGTTTACACTGAATTATTTTTAATTAAACCACCTAATAGTTAATGAGCCTGCCAATAGGTTACATTCTATTATTCCTAATGTTTCTTTGCGAGCGTTGAATTACGGTTTGGTGGACGTAGGTCGAGACTTCATACGCGTGATGTCAAGACTCATGTCCAACTATTACTCGCTAGGCGCACATTTGCATAGAACAAACCTCGTGCTCGACAATCTTTGTACTAAATGCGGTTCCGGTTATGATGACATCGACCACGTAGTTTGGCAATGCCCGGATAATGACGCCTTCAAAGCACTACTATTGGATACCCTTGATGCCCGAGGCAAACAACCCTTTGTTCCAGTAAGAGATGAGTTGGGAACCCGCGATCTAATCTATATGCGGTCCATTTACGAGTTTTTTTTTCTCGCTTCAGTTTTTTATATGTATTTAGTCTTTTTTGTGTTATATATTTGTTCCTGGCCATCCGCCAAAAGCCACTATACCTCCCGGCTGTGCTACAGAGAACCCTCAAACCTTATCCTCACCATGCCTTTCCTCAAAACTTGGTGACCCGCTAACCTCAAGCAGCCACGAGTACCCTGGCCTTCTCCCAGTACAAACCTTGAGTACATAAGAAAGCAATAAGTTGTATGTAATAATATGCAAGTAATGAATATTGGCTCCGTAAAGCGTTACACGCGATTGAGCCATAAATAAATGAACTAGAAAAAAGAGTCTGCCAATAGCAATTCCTGAACTTGTCTGCAATCATTCGCGGGGTAAACATCTGATCCGTTGTTGATCGGCCCACGTAAAAACCAGCCTATGATTCAAGGCTGAAGCAATCTCAGCTTCTTGGATCAGGATTAGACTGTCCCAAAAAAAATCGATGTTCGAAAAGTCAAGGTGCTCAATCCTTAAATGAAAGATATGCATATTTGAAGCATTTTTGTAGAACATTTCGATATTCTAAAAAATCGTTTAGAGGTTCCGCCAGGGCGATTTTTGAAAAAATGACCCTTTTTCATTAAAATTCTCAAAAAAATATTTTTTTCGTAATATTTTTTCAACTTCTGAATTTTTTTAAATATTTTTATATTTTTCTATGGACCTTTAGGCATTCTTTATGGGTATTAGTTTTAGAAATAATGTGTTTATATTGACGGCAGGACCTTTTTTGTGCTGTTAAAAAGTCTATTTTTTAAGCATTTTTCTTCAAAATTTGCTAAAAAAAATACACTACTTTTATTGATTTCATCACCATTACGTAATCTCTGAATGGAATGATTATTTCTACTTAAAAAAACAGGGCGCAGTAGTTGGAGATTCCATGAAATAATCTCGAACTTAATTCGTCGCTACAAGTAATCACGACACCCGTATGTTGTAGTTTTTTCACATAAAAGCCTTTCATGAATCTACTGCCAACCATCCCAGAATACAAAACAATCCATGTTTGAACCATCTAACAAGTAAAGTTTTTATTTTAAGCCTAACCATTATTATTATACATATATTAGGGTGGCACAAAGACCAACATACAAAGTTTTGCAAATATTTGAAAAATTGTCCATTCACTAAAAGCGTAATATCTCAGCTTCTAGACAAGATATTTAAAATCTTTTTTTAGAGAAATGACGCATATGAATAGTACTATCAGATGAAATTTCCATGGTTGAAAATAAAAAATAGTACATGTATTTTTTAGCAAATTTTTTGCAAAAAAAATAGACTTTTTAACAGCACAAAAAAGGTTCTGTCGTCAATATAAACACATTATTCCAAAAACTAATACCCATAAAGAATGCCTATATGTCCATAGAAAAATATAAAAATATTAAAAAAATTCAGTAGTTGAAAAAATATTACGAAAACAATATTTTTTTCAGAATTTTCGTGAAAAAGGGTAATTTTTCAAAAATCGCCCTGGCGGAACCTCTAAACGATTTTTTAGAAAATCGAAATGTTCTACAAAAATGCTTCAAATGTGCATATCTTTCATTTAAGGGTTGAGCACCTTGACTTTTCGAACATCGATTTTTTTTGGGACAGTCTAATCAGGATGCACCACAGTTTCTTGTACAACACGGATTATAGAAAAATATGCCTTCCTGTAAATTGATCTGACAAATGATTTCCTTCTCTGTGATTGCACGCGAGCAATGGCAGCGTAGTCTTGTGTCACGAGGCATTGACAGTTTCATAAAACATCAGTATATCGTTTCGATACAGCTTTTATTATCCTCATTTAGGTAGCCATTATTTTGCACGTTGTCTAACTAAGAATAAGTCTCGCCGTTTGTGTGCTCTTTTTCCTATCCCTGCACATTTCGGTACTCGTATGAAACCAATAGTGAGACGAGTTGAGCATATTGAACATGAGTACACTCTAATAGTAAGCTTTCCACCAGCTACCGCCTTTAGTTGTTCACTCCTCTCTGGAATCCCACTTGTCCACCCCCGTACACATCATTTAAACAATGTTATCAGGCATACCCCCTGCACACATAACCTTTGCTCCAAGAAACGTGGACATTCAAAGAGCACATGTTCCGCGGTCTTGTCGCAGTCTGCACACTCCGGACAGGTGAGGGAGCCTGCGTATCCGAGTATGTGCAGATTCTACCTAAAGCATCCATGGCTTGACAGAAATTGTGTCAAGTGAAAATTCACCTTATCATGGGGCCTGCTCATCACGCTTGGGCACGCTCGGTATGAGCCTGTGTGTCCACCTACTCTTGCTGGAGGAATCCCAATTTCTCTGCCATTTTAACATCGACGATGTTCTGGGAATCCGTCTCGCGCATCTTGCATCGCGTCGCTCGTAGACCTCTTCATCCTCTGCCACCACTAGTGCTATGGGCATCACGTGAGACCGTGCTGTATGCGATGACCACCCAAAGGCGCATCAGTCTGTGGGTCCTCTCGAGTCGCTTCACATTTCGGTTCGACCATGCAGCGGCACCATACCGTAGTATGATGACCGCTACTGTCGCGAGCAGCTTACTCTTACTCGAGACTATTGCCGAACAATTGACATTATCTTTGACAATGCCAGTACCACCATGCTTGGCCTTTTGCAAGCATTTTCCACGTGGCTTCCGAATTTCAGCTTATCGTCGATCATGACCCCAAATTGCTTCAGTGAGCGCTTAGAGTTGATCGTGCAGCCCCCTGTGATGACCATTCCCTGTTGTTCAGACCTGCCGTTGTTTACCAGCACCACCTCCGTTTTGTAGTGCACGAATGCCAACTGTCCCGACCCCATCCAGTCCTCCACTATGCCAATTGCGTGCGTTGTTGTTGTAAGTTCCACTTTCTCTATTGACTCTCCGTATACCACGAGGCTAATATCATCGGCAAAACCGACCAGCTTTACCCCCGTTTGAAGTCCACCCTATTCTGAAAGTAGCTCTCCATTATCCGGCATGAGCTAACCGGGATTCCTAGGCGGCACTCGTTGGCGGCCCAACTGACGCTGTTTTACGCATTTTTTACGTCCAACGTGACGACCGCGCTGTAGCGGATTCCTGTTCGCTTCTTTTGAAGCGCTATCTTTGCCGTTTTGATTACAGCCCTAATAGCGTTCACCGTCGATCGACCCTTCCGGAAGTCGAACTGGTTATCCAAGAGGCCTGAGTCATCGTGTTTCTCGGCATAGACCATTAGCCTCGAGAGAATACTCCATTCCAAAAGTTTCCCGACGGTGTCCAGAAGGCAGATAGGTGTACATGCCGACGGGTCGTCTGGTGGCTTCACGGTTTTGGACAGTAGGACCAATCTTTGCCTATTCCACCTCTCTGGAAATTCGCCTCTGTCTAGGCAAATCTACATAACCATTCTGAACATGTCACGGCTAGCCTCGATGGCCGTCTTGATGGCTACTGTCGGTCCGAACCCGGAGACTTGTTCAACTCTTGGTTCAACTTAAACGACTTCGCTATTGCGAAGAGCTCGTCGTTCGTAACCGGGGCGACCTCGCTTTGGTTGGTTTGGCCATAGGGGACGGGGACCCATGGTTTTGTATCGTGGCGTGGGAACAACGTTTCCATGATATTTTACAGCATCTCGGGGGAGCGCTCTGGGGATGCTGACGCGCCCTTCGTTTTGGCCATGACCCCAAGGGGTCGTGTTGGCTGCCTGGCAGATTATATTGAAGCACGCCCGCTTGCACGCCTTAATCTCTTTGTCCAGTGCCAGTTTGGCCGCCCTGTAGGCCTAACTTCGCTCCATTCTACTCTCAGCGGTGCGAGCTCTTTGCATCCTCCTTCTAGCTCTTAGGTCTAGAGTTCTGCGGTTTCTGGACACCACCAGTATTCTGGTTTGCGTACATTTCTGGGTACCCAAGCAACACGCATGGTTACAAAACAGTGACGGCAGCGTATGTAAGGGTTGCAGAGAAGTCACTGTGACTTACTGCACAACCCTTACATAGGCTGCCGTCATTGTTTTGTAACGATGTGTGTTGCTTGGGTAGGGGTCGCCATGGCATTGCGGCATCACATGCACATGCTTAGGGTTCTGACTAGATCATCGCTGGATAGATCGTCGGTGGTACGCTCCATAAGCAGTCGCTCTGCAAATGCCCGCTTATCGAAGTGCGAGGTTAACCATCCCCGATGACGGTTGATCCTCCGTGTTCCACTCTATATCGAATCGCCAGATGGTCACTGTGCGTGTATCCCGTTATCGGGAGGGATGCGGTATGGGTCACTTTAGCTGTGTAATCTGCATTATCGTCGGTTGGTTCGACATCCTCGCGTGTCTGGCCTTTTTTGTGCCGCGTTGCACTCCTGGCGATGTGGTCTTCCACTCCGCACGTCCTTCTGAGTTTACTCCTGTGGGGGCCTTTACACGCCCACGACTTGTGTCCTTACTCGAAGCACCTGGAACACGTTTCTGGAGGCGCGTAAATGCTGAGTGGGCACGCTGTCGTTTTGAATTTCCCCAGACTGAGAAAGCCAGTTAAAATATTCAACAAATTTCCAGTTGAAACTCACGTCATGACCAGCCTACTGTGATCCTGCTGACTGCCGTCGCCGTGTTCACCTCCCCTACGGGGAGCTTGATCGTGGCGATCTGCGTGCCTGCCGGACCCATTCGCAGGCGGATCGATGCACTTGGTTCATCTACCCTACACTGCTGTTTAAATGCGGCTACAGGTTTCTACACTGGAGAGTCGCATTCGTCATTGGGGTTCTTATCTGTACTTTTACGCCCAATACTCTGAGGTAATGCTTTGTAGAAGGGGCTTGGTTTCCCTGTTTAATGCGCGTTTCGCAACTGACTTGGGAGCCTGGTTATTCGCGCTGGCCGTCCTTTTCTTCCTCTTCCGCTTTCCGGTCGGGCCGCCTCTGTCGAACGTTTATTTTGAGCCCCATTCCCTCCGCAGGTTTCGACCATGCAGCTCGAGCCATAGGTCGATTTGACCTCTCCGCTACGGCTCCGGTGAGCTGCATGTTTTCGTGCTGCTTCGTCGCGTTTCCAGCTCGTCCAGCTGTTCGTCAACTACTAACATCTATTGCGGTTCAACGCCTGCATGAGGTTCGCGCCAGTCATCTGCACCTTCTCGGCCGGTGCTGCGTCGTCTCGTGCTCATCCTGTGGAACCTCCTACCTTGAGCTCGCTGGAGTGGCGGTCTCGCCAGTCCTCCTCGCGTGAATGAGTTCAACGCCTCTGCCCGAAGGTTGGCCAAGTCCTTCATGGGGACTGAGCTCAGAGCCGGATCAGCGTTAATCAGGAGTGCCCATCTGAACCTACTTCCACCCAGTTAGTTGCCTAAGTTGGTTACATGTCAGAAACGTACTTTATATCCAAGCCACGGTTTTATGGGTCGCCGACATTAAACCCATCTGCGTTTCAAGTCAGTGTCCTCCGATGTTGACTCCTAGCTGGGCTGTGACACTTTGGAAGCAGTGCCATGTCGCTTGTACAGAGTTGCTTACGGTTGTGTGGAATTTCTGGAGAGGCCCAGCAGAGCCCACTGCTGGGCCCCCACCACGCCTAGGCTTACTCCGCTTGAGTAATCCGTTTGTCCCTGTGCTCGGTCACCTCTCGGTGTCAAAGTTGGTAAGTCCACCCTGGTGTGTGGATACCCGGGTAGAGGTGAATGGCAAACCAAAAACAAAATAATAACAAATATTATTGTCATAACTTATTTTGTCATTCATGAGTTCTTCATAAAGAGCTTAAAACAACATGTGAATAGCATAATATGATATCATAACAAAATATGCCATTCGCTTGTCATTCATCAAATTTGGAAGAATAACTACTGAATGTCTTATTTTGCTATCATAACAAATTTTGCAATTGGTGAGATATTGTTGACCTCTTACGAGTTTGATGAACCATCGCAGTTTGGCACTTATCAAGAGCAACATAATGACAAAATTTGAATTTTGGTTATTCTAATGGTAACTTTTGATAGTTCACAGGCGAAAAACTAATTTTGATATTGTTCTGTTATCAATAACTCAATAATGGTATATTTTGCAATTCTCAACCTTGCATTTTTTTTGTTCTTGGTTTGCCATTGTTATGTCAAAATTTGACATTCTTCAGTTATTTCATAAAACAATGTCAGTTATTATGTTTGCCCTTTTGTCACTTATTTCAAACAAACCAATGGCAAATTTTACCATTCAGTAATTCTTTTTGAATGGTAAAACTTACAATTGTTTTGTAATTCTATTCTGCCCGGGTATGGTTCGCTTGGGAAAAAATCATAGGTTCCCACCTGACTCATATAAGGGGGTGGGGTTCGTCAAGCCCCTGAACTCCTGTCCCAGCTGCTCTAGTTTTTCCTTTGCCAATGATCATTTTGCATATGTACAGGGTGACTGGTAATTCGTGTTACACCCGAAAGGAGGTGAAAGTAGACCATATTTGCAGCAAAAAATTGTTCTACAGGTAGGGTCGGAAATCACTGCTAAGTGAGTTATTCAAAAATTAGTGTTATTAATCTACCCCATCTTTAAACATCTCTAACTCAGAAACTATGAACCGTATAATCAATCTTAGCGCATGGATAGAAAGCCTAAAGCTTTGTCTTTTAATGCTCTTTGGACAGGTAATTGATAAAAAGTCATTTAAGTGCAGAAATTTTGACTTTTATGTAAAAAGTGCCTAAAAATGTACCCCCTTTTCACCTTTTTTGATAGTTTACTCGTGAAAAACGTGATAAATGTGAGAAATGTTCTTCTACAAAACATTCATTTTTTAATACGCTACCAAACTGTCCTTTGGTGCAACATTGTATCTTTCATAGTTTTGTCACAATCTTGAATTCAAAATTTTGTGAAATAAATCAATGTTTTTATTGCAATACTGTCTGGCAACCCTACACGTTTGCTTGCTGTTGGTCGTCGTGCGCATGGCAACGAAGTCCAGCGTCGCGGCGGCGGTCATCGTTTGACAGAGCCAACAGTGAAAGGCAAATTGCGCGCAATGTTTATGAATCAATCTCAAGGCATCCTTTTCTTTGGGTGAAGATTCAATTCGCCTAGATGCCATACACCCAAACCTAGACCCAAACCCACTCACTGGTGGAATTTAGCGAGATCATACCGCTGGGTGGCACCGTTTTAAGGGATATTCAAACCTACGGGCTGAGACTGGGTCCGGGCCGGGGCCGCGGCCGAGACTCGATAGGGCTTTTGTCGCTTCGTTCTCACTGCACACAATGCTCACCGGGCTATAGCGCCTGCGCACCAGCAATTTATGTTGCGCGAACGCACGCACAGTATGAAGTGGTTGTCATTTATTTTTGTTTTTGTTTCTGCGCACTTTCTGTGTTTGATGTACATTCATCCAGAACTTTCTTTTGTTATTTCTACAGGAATCTGGGATTCCTCCAGCTTTTTTTATGATTTCCCTTGGAGTGCTTTCTGGGACTCTCCCGTAGTTCTTTCTGGAAAACCTCTAATGAGATTCTTCTAGGAGTCCTTCCTGGTATTTCTCCAGCTACTCCGTCTGGGTTTTTGTCCTTGAGTTCTACTAAAATTTCTTCTGGGATACTTTCAAGAACTGGTTTAGAATTTTTCTCCAGAAATTCCTCCAGGAGTAGCTTCCCACAGTTTATTTATTTTCAGTTCAACGGGAAGCCCTCCTGAAGTTCCTGAGAGTGAGTCCAGGAGCTCCCCAGGCATTCCTCCAGGGCAACCCCAAAAAATACCAAGACAATTTCTTTAGAATTAGCCCAAGAATTCCTCCAGCATTTGTAGTAGAATCACCCTAGGATTTTACTGGGAATTTCTCCATTATAACTCTGGAAATTAATTCAGGAGTTCTCCAGCAATAATGCATGCTTCTCTTCAGGATTTTTCCCGAAAATTATTGAAGGACTCATGGGATTTCTTCAGAAATTCCTGCATTAATACCACCAGGACTTCCTCAAGGGATTCCTCCAAAAAATCCTCCACGATGTCAACTAAAAATTCTTCCAGTAGTTCTTCCAGGAATAACTCCAGAAATTCATCTCGAAATTCCTCCAGGAATTTCTCTTCAGGAATTGTGGAAGGGATTTCACAAGACAATTTTTCAATAAATTGCTTCAAGACTTTCTTTAAGAATTCCTGCAAGGATTTATCTAGGGATTCCTCTGACGTTTCCTCTAGATTTTTTTCCACGGTGTCCCCCAAGAATTCTTCCAGTTATTCCTCCATGAGTTCCTGCAGGAATTCATCCCGCAATTCTACCAGGAAATCCTGTAGGGATTCCTCCAGGAATCCAACCATAAATTTCTCCTGTAATTGCTGCAAGAGATTCTCTAGAGGTTCCTCCAAAGATTCCTCTAGAATTCCTTCCAGAATTTCTCCCAGGAAATCATCAAGAAATTCATCCCAGGAAATCATCAAGAAATTCCTCTAGAAATTCCTTCAGTAATTCCTCCAGAAATTCCTTCAGTAATTCCTCACAGAGTTCCTCTAGGCAGCATCCATTTATTACGTAACGCTAACATCGAGATTTTTATACCCCCCCTCCCCCCTCCGTAACACTTTTTTGTATGAAAACCCACAATTTTTGTATGGACCGTAACGCTCGTCCATACTTGAGCGTTACGTAATTTGTGGACGGTGCCCTAGGAATTTCTTCAGGGATTCCTTCAAAAATTTCTCCAGAAAGTACTCCAGGCATTTCTCTAAGAATTACTTCTTGAATTGCTCCATAAATTATTCCAGGAATTCCTCCAGAAACTACTTCAGGTACTACTCCAGGAGTTCCTCCAAGAATTCCACCGGAAATTCCTCAAGGAATACCTCCAGAAATTCCATCGGGCAAGTCTTCTTGGAAATACTCCAGGCAGGAAGTCTTCTTGGAAATACTCCAGGCATAACTCCAAGAATTTCTCCGTGAGTTACTCCAGGTATTCCTACAGGATTCTTACAGATGTTTATCCAGGAACTACTGCAAGATGTCCTCCATTTTTTTCCAGGAATTCCTCCAGTGATTCCTTCATAAATTTCTCCAGTAAATGCTCCAGAAAATTCTTTAGAGATTTCTTCAGAATTCCTTCCTGTATTTCCTCCAGGAAATCGTCCAGAAATTTCGCCAGTGATTCCTTTAATAAATCTTCTATGGATTCCTCCAAGAGTTCGTAAAGAATATCCTCCAGAAATTCCTCCAGACATTCCTCCAGAAAACACTCCAGGAATTCCTCTAAGAATTTCGCCAGTGATTTCTTTCGTCCAGAAATTTCACCAGTGATTCCTTTAATAAATCTTCTAGGGATTACCCCAGGAATTCCTACAGAATATCCACAAGAAATTCCTCCAGCCATTCCTCCGGGAATTCCTACAAAAAATACTCCAGGAATTCCTCCAGGAATTTCACCAGGAATTACTCCAGGAATTCATCCACGAACTTTTCCAGAAATTCCTCCAGGAATTCCTCCGAAAATTCCTCCAAGAATTCTTTCAGGAATTTTTCCATAAAATCTTCCAGGATATACTCCATGAATTACTCCAAGAATTGCTTCAGGAATAACTCGAGGAATTCCTCCAAAAATTCCTCCAAGAATTCCTTCAGGAATTCTTCCATAAAGTCTTCCAGGAAATACTCCATTAATTACTCCAAGAATTACTTCAGGTATAACTCTAGGAATTCCTCCACGAATTGCTTCAGAAATGATTCCAGAGATTCCTACGGGAATTCTTCCAGGAACTACTTCAGGCTGTCCTCAAAAGAATCCTCCAGGAATTCTACAAGGAAATACTTACGGGATTCCTCCCAGAATTCCTGATAAAAATACCTCAAGGAAATGCTTCAAGAATTTCTTCAGAAAATCCTTAAAGAACTCCTCCAGAAGTGCCTCCAGCCAATCTTTTAGGAATTCCTTCACGATTTTTTCAGGAACTTCTCCAGATATTGCTTAGGAATATCTCCAGGAATTCGTCTTGAAGAACTATTCCAGAACGTACTCCAGGAGTTACTCCAGGATTTCCTCAAGAAATGTCTCTAGAACTTCCTTCAAGAATTCCTTCGGTTAACTTTCCAGGAATTCCTCCCGAAATTATCTCAGGTACAGTATTCCTTAAAGAGTTACTACAGGGATTCCAGGGATAGCTCCAGAAACTCCGTTAGAATTTACTCCAAGGATTCCTCCAGGAATCACTCCAGTAATTCCTCAAGGTAGAATGTCATCCAGGAATTTCTGTAGGAATTCTTGGAAAAAATTTTGAACGGATTCTTGATTAAAATCTTTAAAGAATTCTTGGGGGAGTTCCCGTAGCAGTTTCTGGAATAATTTCTGGAGGATTTTCAGGGAGAATTCTGGAGTGATTTTTGGGGAAGATCCTGGGAGAAATCCTAGAAAAGTTTATTTAGGAATTCCTCCCAGACTTCCGCCAAGAATTGCTTCAAGAATCCCTCTATGAATTTCTCCAAAAATCCCTCGAACAGTTCTTCCTGGAATTTTTTAAGAAATTTATTCAGGAATTATTTTACAAACTCCTCCAGGAATTCCTTCACAAATTCCTCCAGTAATTCCTTCAAAAATTCCTCCAAGAATTTCTCCATGAATTCCACCAGGAAATCCTCCAAAAATAACTTGTGAGATAGCTCCAGGGATTCCTCCTTGAATTCCCCCAGGTATTCCTTCAGTGACTCTTTCAAAAACTCCTTCAAGGCTTACTATAAGTATTTCTCTAGGGATTCCTAATGAAATTTCTCCAAGGAAATCCCCCAGGAATTCTTCCAAGACTCCCTCCAGGTATTTCTTCAAAAATTCCTCCAGGGATTATTTTAAGAGTTCCTCCAAGGATTCCACCAGGGATTCTTCCAGGGAGTAATTCCTGACAGAAACTCCGAAGGAACTCCTGGGAGGAATTCTTAGATAAATTTCCGGATGACATCCTACCTAGAGGAATTACTGGAGTGATTCCTGGAGGAATTCTTGGAGTAAGTTCTAACGGAGTTTCTGAAGATATTCCTGAAAAAAAAAAATATGAAGCGCTTCCCAGAGGAATCCCTGGAGTAGCTCTTTAAAGAATTCCTGTACCTGAGATAATTCCGGGAGGAATTCCTGGAAGATTAACCGAAGGAATTCTTAGAGGAAATTCTAGAGACATTTCTTGAGGAAATCCTGGAGTAATTCCTAGAGTAGGTTCTGGAATAGTTTTTGGAGAAAGCCTTGAAGTAATTCATGGAGACATTCTTAGAGTGTTTCTGAGATTAATTTCTGGAGGCCTTCCTGGAAAAATTCTTGAGGAATTTCTAAAATAAAACCTTGAGAAGTTTCGGGAAGAATTTCAGGACGAATTTTTGGAGATATTCGTAAGCAATATCTGGAGGAATTCCTGAAATAATTCGTGAAGGAATTCCTAAAAGATTGGAGCCACTTCTAAAGCAGCTCTTTAAAGAATTTCTGAATAAATTCTTCAAGCATTTCCTTGAGGTATTCCTAAGAGGAATTTTGGGAGGAATTCTGGAAAAATTCCGGAAGGTTTTTTTTTGACGAATTCCTGGAGTAATGCAAAGAGAAATTATGGGAATTCTTGGATTGTTTCCAGGAGGAAATCTTGACGGCTTTCCTGGATAAATATCGGAAAGAATTCGTGCAGGAATCCCTGGAGTAGATCCTAGAAGAATTCCTGGAGTCTTTCTTAGAGGAATCCCGTAAGTATTTCTGAAGTAGCTTCTGGTAAAATTCCCGTAGGAATTTCTGAGGTCATTCCTGGAGCAATTGCTGGAGGATTTTCTAGAGTTATTCCTGAAGCAAATCTTGGAGTAATTAATGGAGTATTTCCTGGAATACTTCATGGAAGAGTTCCTGAAGGAATTCTTGGAGGAATTTTTGGAGGAATTTCTGGAGAAGTTCGTGGATGAATTTCTGGAGTAATTCCTGGTGGAATTCCTGGAGGAATTCGTGAGTATTTTCTGGAGAAATTCCTGGAGGAATGCTTGGATGAATTTCTGGTGGATATTCTGTAGGAATTGCTGGAGGAATTCCTAGACGATTTATTGAAGGAATCACTGGCGAACTTCTTGGAGGAATTCCTGGAGTGTTTTCTGGAGGAATTCCTTGATGAATTTCTGGTGGATATTCTGTAGGAATTCCTGGAGGAATCCCTAGAAGATTTATTAAACGAATCACTGGTGAAATTCTTAGAGGAATTGCTGGGGGAATTCCTGGAGGAATTTTTGGACGATTTCCTGGAGGAAATTCAGGAAGAAATTCTGGAGGAATCTCTAAAGAATTTTCTGGAGCATTTACGTGGAGTTATTCCTCCACGAGTTCCTGCAGGAATTCATCCCAAAATTCTACCAGGAAATCCTGCAGGGATTCCTCCAGGAATTCCTCCAGAAAATCCTCATGGGATTCCTTCAGGAATTCCTTCAAGGAATTCTCCCGTGAATCATCCAGAGATGCCTCCAGGTATTCCTTCAAGGGTTCATTCAGGAATTCCTCCTGGGATTCTACCATAAATTCCTCCTGCAGTTGCTGCAGGAGATTCTCTAGAGATTCCTCCAAGGATTCCTCTAGAATTCCTTCCAGGAAATCATCAAGAAATTCCTCCAGGAATTCCTTCAGTAATTCCTCACAGAATTCCTCTAGGAATTTCTACAGGAATTTCTTTAAAAAATCTCCAGAAAGAAGTCCATGCATTTCTCCAAGAATTACTTCATGAATTTCTCCATAAATTATTCCAGGAATTCCTCCAGAAACTACTCCAGGAGTTCCTCCAGGAATTTCTCCGGAAATTCCTAAAGAAATACCTCCAGAGATTCCATCAGGTATTTTTCCAGGAAGTCTTTTTGGAAATACTGCAGGCATAACTCCAAAAATTTCTCCATGAATTACTCCAGATATTCCTACAGGATTCCTACCGGTGTGTATTCAGGAACTACTGCAAGATGTCCTCCAAATTTTTTTCCCAGGAATGCTCCAGAAAATTCATTAGAGATTCCTCCAGAATTCCTTCTTGAATTTCCTCCAGGAAATCGTCCAGAAATTCCTCCAGGAATTTTCTCAGCAATTCCTCTAAGAATTTCACCAGTGATTCGTTCAATAAATCTTCTAGGGATTCCTCCAGGAATTCCTACAGAATATCCACCAGAAATTCATCCAGGCATTCCTCCAGGAATTTCTCCAGAAAATACTCCACGAATTCCTCCAGGAATGCCACCAAGAATTACTCCAGGAATTCATCAGGAATAACTCTAGAAAATCCTCCAGCAATTGCTCCAGGAATGACCTCAGAAATTCCTACGGGAATTTTACCAGAAACTACTTCAGAATATCCTAAAAAAAACTTCAGGAATTCTACAAGGAAATACTTACGGGATTCCTCTAAGAAAGACTCCAGGAATTCGTCTAGGATCTACTCCAGGGATTCCTGCACGAATTCTTTCCGATATTTATCCAGGAAAGCCGTCAAGAATTCCTTCTGGAAACAATCCAAGAATTCCCATAATTTTTCTTTGCATTACTCCAGGTATTCGTCAAAAAAAACCTTCCGGAATTTTTCCAGAATTCCTCCCAGAATTCCTCTTAGGAATACCTCAAGGAAATGCTTGAAGAATTTATTCAGAAATGCTTTAAAGAGCTGCTTTAGAAGTGGCTCCAATCTTTTAGGAATTCCTTCACGAATTATTTCAGGAATTCCTCCAGATATTGCTTACGAATATCTCCAAAAATTCGTCCTGAAATTCTTCCCGAAACTTCTCAAGGTTTTATTTTAGAAATTCCTCAAGAATTTTTCCAGGAAGGCCTCCAGAAATTAATCTCAGAAACACTCTAAGAATGTCTCCATGAATTACTTCAAGGCTTTCTCCAAAAACTATTCCAGAACCTACTCTAGGAATTACTCCAGGATTTCCTCAAGAAATGTCTCTAGAATTTCCTCTAAGAATTCCTTCGGTTAATCTTCCAGGAATTCCTCCCGGAATTATCTCAGGTACAGGAATTCTTTAAAGAGCTACTCCAGGGATTCCTCTGGGAAGCGCTTCATATTTTTTTTTTTCAGGAATATCTTCAGAAACTCCGTTAGAACTTACTCCAAGAATTCCTCCAGGAATCACTCCAGTAATTCCTCTAGGTAGGATGTCATCCGGAAATTTATCTAAGAATTCCTCCCAGGAGTTCCTTCGGAGTTTCTGTCAGGAATTACTCCCTGGAAGAATCCCTGGTGGAATCCTTGGAGGAACTCTTAAAATAATCCCTGGAGGAATTTTTGAAGAAATACCTGGAGGGAGTCTTGGAAGAATTCCTGGGGGATTTCCTTGGAGAAATTTCATTAGGAATCCCTAGAGAAATACTTATAGTAAGCCTTGAAGGAGTTTTTGAAAGAGTCACTGAAGGAATACCTGGGGGAATTCAAGGAGGAATCCCTGGAGCTATCTCACAAGTTATTTTTGGAGGATTTCCTGGTGGAATTCATGGAGAAATTCTTGGAGGAATTTTTGAAGGAATTACTGGAGGAATTTGTGAAGGAATTCCTGGAGGAGTTTGTAAAATAATTCCTGAATAAATTTCTTAAAAAATTCCAGGAAGAACTGTTCGAGGGATTTTTGGAGAAATTCATAGAGGGATTCTTGAAGCAATTCTTGGCGGAAGTCTGGGAGGAATTCCTAAATAAACTTTTCTAGGATTTCTCCCAGGATCTTCCCCAAAAATCACTCCAGAATTCTCCCTGAAAATCCTCCAGAAATTATTCCAGAAACTGCTACGGGAACTCCCCCAAGAATTCTTTAAAGATTTCAATCAAGAATCCGTTCAAAATTTTTTCCAAGAATTCCTACAGAAATTCCTGGATGACATTCTACCTTGAGGAATTACTGGAGTGATTCCTGGAGGAATCCTTGGAGTAAATTCTAACGGAGTTTCTGGAGCTATCCCTGGAATCCCTGTAGTAACTCTTTAAGGAATACTGTACCTGAGATAATTTCGGGAGGAATTCCTGGAAAGTTAACCGAAGGAATTCTTGAAGGAAGTTCTAGAGACATTTCTTGAGGAAATCCTGGAGTAACTCCTGGAGTACGTTCTGGAATAGTTCTTCAAGACGAATTCCTGGAGATATTCCTAAGCAATATCTGGAGAAGTTCCTGAAAAAATCGTGAAGGAATTCCTAAAAGATTGGCTGGAGGCACTTCTGGAGGAGTTCTTTAAGGATTTTCTGAAGAAATTCTTGAAGCATTTCCTTGAGGTATTTTTATCAGGAATTCTGGGAGGAATCCCGTAAGTATTTCCTTGTAGAATTCCTGGAGGATTCTTTTGAGGACAGCCTGAAGTAGTTTCTGGAAGAATTCCCGTAGGAATCTCTGGAATCATTTCTGAAGCAATTCGTGGAGGAATTCCTAGAGTTATACCTGAAGTAATTCTTGGAGTAATTAATGGAGTATTTCCTGGAAGACTTTATGGAAGAATTCCTGAAGGAATTCTTGGAGGAATTTTTGGAGGAATTCCTCGAGTTATTCCTGAAGCAATTCTTGGAGTAATTCATGGAGTATATCCTGGAAGATTTTATGGAAAAATTCCTGAAAGAATTCTTGGAGGAATTTTCGGAGGAATTCCTGGAGGAATTTCTGGAAAAGTTCGTGGATGAATTCCTGGAGTAATTCCTGGTGAAATTCCTGGAGGAATTTCTGGAGTATTTTTTGTCCGGAGGAATGCCTGGAGGAATTTCTTGTGGATATTCTGTAGGAATTCCTGGGGTAATCCCGGAGGAATGCCTGGAGGAATTTCTTGTGGATATTCTGTAGGAATTCCTGGGGTAATCCCTAGAAGATTTATTAAAGGAATCACTGGCGAAATTTCTGGACGAAAGAAATCACTGGCGAAATTCTTAGAGGAATTCCTGGAGTGTTTTCTGGAGGAATGTCTGGAGGAATTTCTGGAGGATATTCTTTACGAACTCTTGGAGGAATCCATAGAAGATTTATTAAAGGAATCACTGGCGAAATTTCTGGACGATTTCCTGGAGGAAATACAGGAAGGAATTCTGAAGAAATCTCTAAAGAATTTTCTGGAGCATTTACTGGAGAAATTTATGAAGGAATCACTGGAGGAATTCCTGGAAAAAAATGGAGGACATCTTGCAGTAGTTCCTGGATAAACATCTGTAAGAATCCTGTAGGAATACCTGGAGTAACTCACGGAGAAATTCTTGGAGTTATGCCTGGAGTATTTCCAAGAAGACTTCCTGCCTGGAGTATTTCCAAGAAGACTTGCCCGATGGAATTTCTGGAGGTATTCCTTGAGGAATTTCCGGTGGAATTCTTGGAGGAACTCCTGGAGTAGTACCTGAAGTAGTTTCTGGAGGAATTCCTGGAATAATTTATGGAGCAATTCAAGAAGTAATTCTTAGAGAAATGCCTGGAGTACTTTCTGGAGAAATTTTTGAAGGAATCCCTGAAGAAATTCCTAGGGCACCGTCCACAAATTACGTAACGCTCCAGTATGGACGAGCGTTACGGTCCATACAAAAATTGTGGGTTTTCATACAAAAAAGTGTTACGGAGGGGGGAGGGGGGGTATAAAAATCTCGATGTTAGCGTTACGTAATAAATGGATGCTGCCTAGAGGAACTCTGTGAGGAATTACTGAAGGAATTTCTAGAGGAATTTCTTGATGATTTCCTGGGATGAATTTCTTGATGATTTCCTGGGAGAAATTCTGGAAGGAATTCTAGAGGAATCTTTGGAGGAACCTCTAGAGAATCTCTTGCAGCAATTACAGGAGAAATTTATGGTTGGATTCCTGGAGGAATCCCTACAGGATTTCCTGGTAGAATTGCGGGATGAATTCCTGCAGGAACTCATGGAGGAATAACTGGAAGAATTCTTGGGGGACACCGTGGAAAAAAATCTAGAGGAAACGTCAGAGGAATCCCTAGATAAATCCTTGCAGGAATTCTTAAAGAAAGTCTTGAAGCAATTTATTGAAAAATTGTCTTGTGAAATCCCTTCCACAATTCCTGAAGAGAAATTCCTGGAGGAATTTCGAGATGAATTTCTGGAGTTATTCCTGGAAGAACTACTGGAAGAATTTTTAGTTGACATCGTGGAGGATTTTTTGGAGGAATCCCTTGAGGAAGTCCTGGTGGTATTAATGCAGGAATTTCTGAAGAAATCCCATGAGTCCTTCAATAATTTTCGGGAAAAATCCTGAAGAGAAGCATGCATTATTGCTGGAGAACTCCTGAATTAATTTCCAGAGTTATAGTCTAGTCTAGTCTAGTCTACACATACACAGCCATTCATTGAAAGAATCCTGGAAAATGATAGAATCGACTAATTCTACCATTTTTCTTGTCATTATTAATGCTTGCAGTACATCGGAGATGCATTACAAGCATTAAAGTGGCCAGGCCTACTGTGCAGCGTTATTGGTTTTACAATAAAGCCATTGAGTGGGGACATCTCGTACCAACCGCTCAGCTCTTTAGAAAGCAAAATACGTGAAAATCGATGGGGGTGACGATGCTAAGAAGGTTAATGTCACCCCTTGGTCCGTCGCTTCCTGGGATGGAACACAGGTATTTGGTCCGTGTCCTGGCCCTTATGCCTAGGCTTAAGCGCCTTTACTCGCTCTCTGAAATTAAACAAAAAATACAACCTATCCCTCGCAATTGTACTCTAAATTTTGTCATAAAATATAGAAAAAGATATAATAAATAATGAAAATCAGACTGATCTCACCAAATTTCAACCGGAAGTCCATTAAAACATCCTGCCACGATCATCCATCACCATCAAAATTATAGCTTCTCGCAACACTACCGTTTTCTTCAATGATACTTGAATTCAGTAATTTGGAACTTGCCATAAACGAAATTCATCCAAGGTGGCACTGTCTTTATGATGTTACCGGTCACCTGTCAACTGATTTAACTGAGTCATCCTTAAACCACGCGTTAGATGGGTGCACATTGTTTACTGTTTTTTTTAAATTATTTTCAAGTCACTTAATTTCATTTTGATTTTGCCTGGCATATAGGAGGATTGTAGATTTTTTCACCTTTCATGTGGCATCACCTTTCCACAGGGTAATTAATTACACAGATTCGCGATAAGAAAAGAAAATCACGCGCATTACAGAAAGTTACAGAAATCGACGACGATGCTCCGAATATTCAACGAAATTCTGTCAGATGCAGCTGGTGCTGGACTAACACAGTTCTCTTCTCGAAATGTAATCATCCGCCTTTTCGCCCATCAAATTTCGTCAATCACTCGCGGTCTGCTTCCGGATAACATAGCACCAACAGAATTTTCTCCGAAACCGCACAAAACAGGAGAGTGAAAAAACCGTGACAATTCTGAATTATTTTCCAGAGTTATAATGGAGAAATTCCCAGTAAAATCCTAGGGTGATTCTACTACAAATGCTGGAGGAATTCTTGGGCTAATTCTAAAGAAATTGTCTTGGTATTTTTTGGGGTTGCCCTGGAGGAATGCCTGGGGAGCTCCTGGACTCACTCTCAGGAACTTCAGGAGGGCTTCCCGTTGAACTGAAAATAAATAAACTGTGGGAAGCTACTCCTGGAGGAATTTCTGGAGAAAAATTCTAAACCAGTTCTTGAAAGTATCCCAGAAGAAATTTTAGTAGAACTCAAGGACAAAAACCCAGACGGAGTAGCTGGAGAAATACCAGGAAGGACTCCTAGAAGAATCTCATTAGAGGTTTTCCAGAAAGAACTACGGGAGAGTCCCAGAAAGCACTCCAAGGGAAATCATAAAAAAAGCTGGAGGAATCCCAGATTCCTGTAGAAATAACAAAAGAAAGTTCTGGATGAATGTACATCAAACACAGAAAGTGCGCAGAAACAAAAACAAAAATAAATGACAACCACTTCATACTGTGCGTGCGTTCGCGCAACATAAATTGCTGGTGCGCAGGCGCTATAGCCCGGTGAGCATTGTGTGCAGTGAGAACGAAGCGACAAAAGCCCTATCGAGTCTCGGCCGCGGCCCCGGCCCGGACCCAGTCTCAGCCCGTAGGTTTGAATATCCCTTAAAACGGTGCCACCCAGCGGTATGATCTCGCTAAATTCCACCAGTGAGTGGGTTTGGGTCTAGGTTTGGGTGTATGGCATCTAGGCGAATTGAATCTTCACCCAAAGAAAAGGATGCCTTGAGATTGATTCATAAACATTGCGCGCAATTTGCCTTTCACTGTTGGCTCTGTCAAACGATGACCGCCGCCGCGACGCTGGACTTCGTTGCCATGCGCACGACGACCAACAGCAAGCAAACGTGTAGGGTTGCCAGACAGTATTGCAATAAAAACATTGATTTATTTCACAAAATTTTGAATTCAAGATTGTGACAAAACTATGAAAGATACAATGTTGCACCAAAGGACAGTTTGGTAGCGTATTAAAAAATGAATGTTTTGTAGAAGAACATTTCTCACATTTATCACGTTTTTCACGAGTAAACTATCAAAAAAGGTGAAAAGGGGGTACATTTTTAGGCACTTTTTACATAAAAGTCAAAATTTCTGCACTTAAATGACTTTTTATCAATTACCTGTCCAAAGAGCATTAAAAGACAAAGCTTTAGGCTTTCTATCCATGCGCTAAGATTGATTATACGGTTCATAGTTTCTGAGTTAGAGATGTTTAAAGATGGGGTAGATTAATTAACACTAATTTTTGAATAACTCACTTAGCAGTGATTTCCGACCCTACCTCTAGAACAATTTTTTGCTGCAAATATGGTCTACTTTCACCTCCTTTCGGGTGTAACACGAATTACCAGTCACCCTGTATATCGTGTGGCAGACACGAAGATGCTATATACCGAAGGAAGTCAAGGAAATTTCCTTTATGAAAAGTTCCTGGTCTGATCGGGGGTGAACCCGTCAACCCCACCATTGTCATGCTGGATACCCACGCCTTCACAGCCGTGGCTATATGGGCCCAAATATGATAATTCAAAATTCCTCCTCGAATCTGTTTGACCTGAATATTACTGAGGACTGTACAAAAAAACAATAGACAGTTGTAGAGTTCGTATAACAAGTCTACTAAAAGATCTACTGAATCAATCAGATCAATGAACCGTAGTCAAACTAAAATAATATATAGGACAGATTTCCCTTTTTTAAATCCCGATGCTGCAGTTTACCGATCCTAGTCGGAGGATACAAAAGGCAATAAACATCTGAGATTAACCCACTTTTTCATCGCTGGAATTATGCTAATATGTTCGCACCACCAAGTGAATTCCTACCGTTGCTTGCTGGTTGCTCCATCTGAGCCGGCTGCTGCTGCTGCTGATGCTGCTATTGCGAGGAATCCTTCCTTGTCTGTATGCATGTGTATGTGTGTGCGTGTGTGCATGTCCAGGGCTAGATTTAGGCAATCACGCCACGGAAGGCAGTTATTGGTTCAAGTGCCACTCTGTGCTTGTGCTCTGTGCCTCCGGGAAGGATTGAAGAAGGAGCAGCCGGAGGAGACGCGCAAGAATAACTCACAATTCTGTATTAACATAATTGAAAACAAAAACTCCCGTACCTTGGCGCGGGATGAAGGGATAATGAGAAAAAGAAGTGTCGCGTTAATTTGCACTCAACATACATTCACAGAAACGGCAGTTGGTAAATGCCGGCCGGTGGGATTTGCCGTGTGCGGTGGAAAACGGTTCATACACACAACGCGGGCAATTATAACGAGTGACACAAAGTCGGTGGGATCTGCTGGTGGAATTTCGGAATCGTGGTTTGAATTTGGGAAGTTTTGGCAAAGAAGAAGTATGACTTTTCTAGTTTCTTTTGAAACCTTCGTGAAGCGGCGCTATTGTTTCTATGAAATCCGGGTAAATTGTTCCGACACCTTTTCCTAAACAGACTTGGAAACGGGAAATAGATGCTAAATCCTTGATCTGAAGATAGCTGAAATGGAATATGATTATCTGGTATAACATGATAAACCATGCATGATATAATAATGATCTTTTCATAAGGATTCTTCCATGCATCTGTCCTTCGACATGCTACCAACCGTTAGTGATGGCTAGTTCGCACTTCCTATGATATTTTCAACTTTCGTGTTAGTGCAATTATGTATGGATTATGTCAGAACTGTTTACATTTAAGCAAAAATAAAAATGAAACAAACAATATATAAGCGGTAGAGGCAAGCTTAGTAACAAGCTAAGTTACCTCTGTTGAACACGTGTCTCTTAGAATCACACTGGTGACAA
Source organism: Aedes albopictus (assembly GCF_035046485.1). Classification (NCBI taxonomy): domain Eukaryota; kingdom Metazoa; phylum Arthropoda; class Insecta; order Diptera; family Culicidae; genus Aedes; species Aedes albopictus. The sequence continues at coordinate 221,727,708 of NC_085138.1, forward strand.
AAAGCACGTTAAAAGAGGAATGCTTAATATGGGCTGATCGGTATGCCCGCTGGACTGAGCATACATGAACAACCGAAGGCTGCTTGCTTCAAGTATTACAAACCGGGTACAAGCCATAGAACTGCAAAAGCTCTGATAGGCAGAACATGTGGAGTGGAGGCAAAGGCCATAAGGCACAAGGCTGCATCAGGCCTCCCAATCTGCACCAACCCCGTGTAATCCTGGAACAGCAAATACCCGACGGGAGGCCCAAAGTGTCCAGCCTTCAAGAGAGCCTCAGTTGATTATTCACAGTGCATGTAACGCAACTGATCCTGAACCACTGTGACGCAGCCTAACAACTGCTTTGCCAGGCAATTATTGAATGGTGGAAATATGGATGACGAATCCAGGACTTGGTGTCATGATGGTTTCGTGGGCACCAAGGTCAACGGAATCTTCTTCTGTAGCTGTTATGTGACTCCCAAGATGCCTCCTCAATAATCGATAAAGCAATTCACGCTCATACTGGGTTGTATGACGGCAGGTCTAACAGGGCAAAGGCTTGTGGTAGACTTCAATCACCCATTCTAACTAAGATAGTACGAATGTATTTATTTGAAATATTGCAGACGGTTTCGTTATATATTTAGATTCACCGATTTCATTTCAAAGTTTGTTGGTTTAACTTACTATTCTGTAAAACTCTTCAAATTCATACAAAGTAGCACCACGCAACCATACCTCGTAGCTCTCAAAATTATCGCAGCTCATTCCTACAATAATGCATGAGAAAATTAATCCTCACGGTTAGTTGATCCTGCGGTGCACAATAATGTCTGTATGAGTGCGCCCATATACGGCGGAGACACAAATGTGCATTTTACTGTGCACCAACACGGATTTATGAGCTCAGCAGCAGCATTCATTCATCAGAAGCGGGCCCGATGTGAGCCAGCCACTAGTATCCGCATGAGAAGCGATGAATGCTCTGCCGATCCTTGAAATTCCGCGATGCAGAATTATTATACCGGGGTGATGCGAATTGAAGTTCCTCGCTCGCACACGCGAGTCCGCGCGCACTTCCCACTACAGTACAGTGCAGGCCGCACATTGTTACCCGCACCCGGGCGGGACGGCCCTCGACGAGCAGCCCAGAGGAACAGACAGTGCAGCGTCGAATCATCGCTCGGTTCACAGGATCTGGATTGCACTGTGCCAATTATCCAGAGGTGACAGAGCATAAATCATCATTACAAGTATATACAGGTGTGTTCCGCTTCTATCAGGGTGGCCTTTGTTTCTCGTTTACCACACCAGAGTTGTAGAGCTTCAACGCGTCGTCGTTCGTATGGACGAGTGTGTGTGTGTTTGTTTTAAGGGCGGAAGACTCCGTTGCGGACCTCGCACTCGACACAATGCTTCAAAACCGATGTGCTTTTATGGTGGGTGGTGGGGTAATTGGATAAGAAGGCAGCCGATGGTGAAGATAAGAGAATGAAGAATTGATGGGACAAGTGAATTATTGTGGGATTTGCATCATCATACGAGAACAGTTTTTTTTTTTTCTTTTTTTATTTAGGGATTTTCTGCCGTAGGCAGGTTCATCCCGAGTCTCGATCAACAGGACGATCCAGAAGGGTTCGCCTGAAAAAACTACACAAGTTCTTCTTAAAACTATTTCACAGAATACTATCAGAGTATCATTTACAGAGTATAACAAACACAGTTCAAAAGTTACAGAAGGATACAATCTAAAAACGTCTATACAACACTTGATCGGAGAAATCTTAAATCACAGAGCGGACGAAATCCGAAAATCTTACAAATAGATAATGCGACAAAAAGGAAACGTTGCAATACGAGGATAGAGCATATAACTAACAAAAATAGACACTTAAGGAGCAAATCTAAATCTTAAAATAGAGTCCAGCGTCTTTCACGAAGCACAGAAGAGCCGCGAGTGCCGACGCATCGTCGCTGAGGGCATCGCAAATACTTCCCGGAATCCCGTACAGCTGCCGTGGGCCCTCGTATGCTGGACAGACACAGACGATGTGCTCAGCAGAGTTGTGAACTCCGCAAATTTCACAGGTCCGGTGGAAAGGACCACCTCCGAAGACATGAGACATCCTTGTGTGCCCCGTTCGCAGTCTAGATATGATGATCTGATCCTTCATAGATTTGAGGTCAGTCCACGGATCCACGCTTCTCTTTATTTTCTTCAAATACGCTCCGCTAGGTTGAATCCATTCCCTCTGCCAAGCATCGTGTAGTATTGAGCGAACCCAGCGTTTGGCGTCGATCGATGGTACTGTACGTGTGTAGCGACTGTCGGATGCACCTGTCCCTGCTAGGTGGTCTGCAGTTTCGTTTCCAGGAACACCGCAGTGCCCTGGGACCCAGAGAAAAGTCACGCCAGGTGGGGCGCATTTAATTATTCGCTGAATCCATGGATGCCGAGGCCTTTCGGATTGTAAGGCTGAGATACAGCTCGCTGAATCTGTTATAATAACGACAGGCCGATTTGCCGGTGTTGTGGCGGCAGCGAGAATGGCCGCGGCCTCGGCAGAAAAAACCGAGCATTGGTTAGGAAGGCTCCTGCTGATCGCCAAGTTTTCCCCAGCGACTCCCATGCCGACACCCTGCGAAGACAGCGAGCCATCGGTGTACCGCCGGTGATGGTTGTCATACTTAGTACGGAGTAGTTCAGCTACGGATTGTCGTAGCTGGACAGAGTTGTCTCCGGCATTAAAACTGTTTTGAATCTTGCATTCAAATTTACACTTAGACCCACGCCAGTTGCGCTCTCCGGACCAGTGGGACTTGGCGATTGGTGGTAGTGAGACACCCGCAATGTTCTGGAGTAGACTGTTAGCCATTTCTAGCAGGTAGGTTCTGGCATTTCCTGCGGTATTCTCCGCTATAGCGACAGCCTTACAGCAGAGGGCCGCAACTATTCGATAACGGAAGGGCAGAAGGCCTGCTTCAACACAAGCGGTGTCCGCCGGCGTAGAAGGCAGAAGACCGGAGATTATTCTTAAGTACCGGTTGTACACCGGCGCGAATGTTCTGATCAAGGTATCAATGGACAAGCTGGTTATCTCCAGACCATACAGTAAACGGCTGTCGACAGTGGCGGCGGCTACGCGAAAACGAAGTTTTCGATTGTTGCTCCGGTGGGAACTGGAAAGCGCTTTTATCAGATTAAGGCGGCTCTGGCAACTAGCCTTGACGCCGTCGAAGTGTGGTTTGAAGGTTAGACTGCGATCGATAGTAATCCCTAGGATCCTAACAGTTTTGCGTAACGGAATCGGCAGGTTGTTTATGCTGATGGGTGGTCCTTTTACCCGATGACCGGAGTTACAGATGTGGCAGCGTACACTCTTTGGAGCTGACATGGTGAACCCTACAGACGCAGCCCATTTGGCTACCCTGGTCACGGCTGCCTGCGCCTTCCTGCGAGTGGCGAGGATGGTGGGGCCAGACACGACAATGACGATGTCATCGGCGTACACGAAGATTTGGACGCCATTTGGAAGGTCCTCGAAGACACCATTCATCAAGATGAGAAATAACGTCACTGAGATTACAGATCCTTGTGGAACGCCAGTTTCCTCTCTGAAGGACTCCGATTTGCTGTCCCCTATTATGACTCTAAAGGTACGATCAGTCAAAAAGTTTTTAATGAATTGGAGAATGTTACCAGCGAGGCCCCAGCGTACTAGTTTACGGAGAATCAAAGGCGTCCGAGAACAGTTATCAATTCAATATTGCCCATTATCGTGAAATATTGATAATAGGGTAAGAGACCATTTAAAATAATATAATAATAAGATCTACTAATTAAAACATAATTTTGCCGATTAAGACTGCAAGGAGCGTCCAACACAGCTCCGGTCCTCACAAGTTCCTACCTCATGCTTCCACGGTTTAAGCGATGACAAAGACCGATAGCTAAGAGTTGTGTGATTAGCTGGTAATGCAGACTGTCCTTCTGACTTCATCTAGATTGAGGCGGTACGTCTCGAACGTCTGTTCACTAAGAAAGTGTGGCTCAAACAGCGCACAGTGGAAAAAATCGACCCAAAAAAATTGATCTTTTAGCGCCGCTGGTTTCGGTACGTGAAATTTTTGACATAAAAAAGTATTCACCGCACGGCACGGAAAATGGTTCATTTTGCCCCTTTTTACCCTTTTTCATAACTTCGAGCTATTCATACTTTCAAGCAACAAACACGACTGTATATCATTGGAAATTGCTGCAGGTGTCATAAGAGGTTAATAGCAATCATTAAAAAAAATGAAATATCCATTCAAATGCTTATTTTGCACCATATGCCCCAACAACTTCTGGAAACACTATTATGTAATTATAAGTTGATTTATCATTAGAATCATCTGGTGGAGATGTCCAATTTGCCCCATTTCCCCTATTTGCATATGAGAAACGGAAACTGCTGTGGAACGTTGAAATTAGTTTTAGGTGCAATTGGAAGCTAACCGTAAACATGCGCATATATGAGAGATCTTTTGCAAGATGGTTGCAAAACATGAAGTCATTGATCATTTTTGGTATAGAGAAATGCGATTTATCAATTAATACTTGAATGTTTCTCGGAATGGTACAAATAGCCGTCCGTTTTACCCCAATTTGCCCCGATTTTTTGTCATGTAATGAATAAATTGATTTCCCTTATTTGCATTGTCACCGGAAAAACAGTCATGTATATGTCTTTTTCTATAACTTCAGCTTTTGATGGGGAATTAAGGGCATAATAAACATTTTATAATATGTGTTAAATATCAACAAAACCGATTAAAAAGGGCGTATGTATACATACACTCCCGTTCAAAAGTTTGGGGTCACCCCCTCAAAAACATGTCATTTTTTTAGGCCCATATCTCCGCTAATTTGCATCCGATTTCAAAACCCTAGGTTTCATTCAAAAGATAATAAGTCAAAGAAACTTTGAACATGATTTAAAATAAACTTTTTCAAAAAATTTTGTATGTAAACTTAACCCAAAGTTGCCAAATTTTCTAAAAAATGAATATAAACTTACGGCAGTGTCGCTGGAAGTTGGGTCGATAAAATTTTAAGATGAGAGCGGTAATATGACCCATTTTCTATTAGCTTTCAACTGCTTTTTACAGAACTTAGCTAAACAATCTAGAAAAAAAGTTATTAAGTAAATTAATCCTTGATGTCATCGACCAAAAGTTTGGGGTCACCCCTCAATATGATGTATCGGCCAAAAGTTTGGGGTCACTTTCGTAAAACATGGAAAAGTGATTTGGTGATATCTTCATCATCTATAGTTCAATTTCAATTCTTTTTGGCTCATTACAAAGATAATTACCTAAATTTACGTTTGATGTCTTCAACTTAACGTATTTAACGATTTTTGTATATAAAAATGTTATGTAAAGTTAGCACATTTTACCACGCTTCAAAAAATGAGGCAACTTTCCGTTAAGTTTTAGTATGTAAATTTCAACAAATATGTGTGGTTCAATGTCTATGCAGTAAGTATCATTCATTTTGTTTCAAATAGGCCAAGAAGAATTAAAATTGAATGAAAGATCACAAAGATATCAACAAATCACTTTTCCATGTTTTACGATAGTGACCCCAAACTTTTGGCCGATACAGCATTTTGAGGGGTGACCCCAAACTTTTGGTCGATGACATCAAGGATTAATTTACTTAATAACTTTTTTTTCTAGATATTTTAGCTAAGTTCTGTAAAAAGCAGTTGAAAGCTAATAGAAAATGGATCATATTACCGCTCTCATCTTAAAATTTGGTCGACCCAACTTCCAGCGACACTGCCGTAAGTTTATATTCATTTTTTAGAAAATTTGGCAACTTTGGGTTAAGTTTACATACAAAATTTTTTGAAAAAGTTTATTTTAAATCATGTTCAAAGTTTCTTTGACTTATTATCTTTTGAATGAAACCTAGGGTTTTGAAATCGGATGCAAATTAGCGGAGATATGGGCCTAAAAAAATGACATGTTTTTGAGGGGGTGACCCCAAACTTTTGAACGGGAGTGTACACTCATTGCACAATTATGGGTCACACACAATTATTAGTCACTTTCCACTTTAATTGATAAATACTAATTAATTACAAGCTTTTGTTAGCCATTATCATTTTTCGTTGATGAGTTGATTTGTTTTGTGTCACTATACGTATCGCACACGGGCTTATACGTCGAAACATACATATTTTCAGTAATTTTTTGTTCGGCATAAAACCATCTGTCAAAGTAACGCTTCGATTGTGAACATCAGAAAGTGCGTGCGCTGATTTCGTAAACTCTGTAAAGGCGAGCTTTAGTGATTTTTAAGTGCGAAATGGTATCGTCACCAGAACAAAAGTATAATTTACGTTCTAAATGTAAAAATCATGTGACTGCAGTTAATTAAAACTTATTTCAGGCAAAATTTAAATGACTCATTATTGTGACAAGGAACACCGAAAATCACACAATTATGGGTCACTTTTTGTGCAGCATAAGGAGCTGTCCATAAACCACGTGGTCATAGTGGGGGGGGGGGGGGGGGTGTCGGCCAATGACAATTTAGTATGGAAAAATTAAAAAAATTGTATGGACGAATGACCACGCGGGGGGGGGGGGGTGGTTGAAAAGACCCAAAAAATGACCACGTGGTTTATGGACAGCCCCTAATATGTATTGACAGTTCTGCGTACATGGGTATTGCATACTTTTAGGCGTTTATCAGTGGTTGTGTTGGAGATTCTGTCCCAATTTTGAAAAATTGATTCCAAATCGTGAAAACACGCTTCGTTAAGAGGTTTGAGACTATTTTTAGATTCTACTATAGTTTATCTATCTAGAATAAGTCACCATTCAATGTAAAAAATTTGCACAACACATTTTTGTTCAGCTGATTCCTCTTGAGTGACCCATAATAGGCAACACATTGACCCATAATTGTTACACAGCCAATTTTGACCCATAATTGTGGTTTTCATTATTCACCAACATTTCAGTAATTTTCACCGCCTAAAGTGAATTTTACAAGCAGATTTTTATATAAAACAATAAAAAGGAGTTTCAATGAAGAGAATATAAAATAAAAATAATGAATGTGTTATTTTTGTATGAAAAACGATTTATATTATGAAATGATTGTTCCTTGAGTGACCCATAATTGTGCAATGAGTGTATATGTTCAATCATTTAATTTAATCTCATTTAATCAATTTTGTTCATATTTGACACATATCAAGATTAAGATTAATACTTATTATGCCCTTTGTTCCCCACCCCCAAAAGCTGGAATTATAAAAACTAATATATTTTAACTGTTCTTTCGATTACTTTGGTTTCAGTACCAGAAGTCGATCAATTCGGACATAAGCAAATACGGGAAATCAATTTAATCATGAGACGACATAAAGTCAGGGCAAATTAGGATACAATGGACAGCTGTTTGTACCCTCACGTGAATGATTCTAAAACTACAACAACTACAACGGCGACGTCAGAAACTTCCCTGTGACTTTTTCGGCACTTTTGCAGAACTTCACCAGAGGGTCTTGATGACTGTTCTGATTTTCACCTCGATGTAGGTAGATGGTTCAGAACCACATTGGCGACTGCCAGTACACATTGGTCGGGCTCCATACAAAGGGGCGGCCAAAACTCCCAAAACACGAATTTGGTATTTTTAAGCTTTATTTCACCTTATTACAATGTTAATGTATTGTACTTTTATGATCCTTGATTGAAAGTATACCAGCTTTTGAATTTCAATGAAATTTTCATTGCCAAAGTGACTTAAGTCATAAAATTGAAAAATGAATCATTCGAAAAAAGTGAAATATTAATATTTTGAGAAAGGAATATATATTTTATGTTATCAAGCATATGAAAGCTTGGTGTTGGACAGTTTGAATGCACGTATGGCACAAAATTAATGTATCACAAAACTTTTCAAATTTTCATATATTGTACCCAAGGAATTTTGGTAATTTTTAAGTTAAAAAATGGTTCGTGTCGTCACGTGTCGCCGCAATTTCGAATAGTACATCTTAAACATCATGCTTAGGACTGCCAAAAAACGTTTAAATATTTTGCAGAAATTTGCAGGTTTTCAAATTAGAGCTATTTAAAAAAGTCATGTTTTTTTCATATATTTTATGTTATTTTCCCATTTTTGATTGAATTAAAATTATTATTCCCACATTTTTTACACATTTTGAACAAACATAATTTAATTTGATCGAAAGTTAATCATTTAATTGAATATAAGTTGAACTTCTAACAAAAAACGCAAAAAATGTGAGGTTCACTGACTAATACAATTTTTGAAATTATTGAAATTACGTAATTTTTAAATACCCCTTTTGAAACACTTAACATACTATAAAACATATCTAGACAACCTCTAACTTCGATTTAACACATAAAAAGAGTTTTGGCCGAACTTTATTTTTTCCGACCATGACTGCACATCTTGTACGGTCCTGTATGGATGCATCGTTTTCTGACTTGAGGATGCATTCAATATCTGCCAGCATATGGCAGAAGAATACTGGGTCAGATTTGGTGTGCGGAAGAGCAAATTTGGGGCCCAGACTAAGCAACACCTCAGCTTCTGGTGAGATTGAAACTTGTGTACCGTTGCATATCGCTCTTTCATTCAGGGTTGGAGCAGATTCCCTGCATGACTCACTTGTTTGTTCCATGATGCGGTTGAACTTTCGCTTGGTTCTGTTGTTTCTGGTCGTCGTGTTTTTCGCATTGTAGTTTTCTTGACTTCTGAAGAAACTCTCTATCACCTGTTCCGGGACCTCTGATTCTCGTATGCGTTGACCAGTGGATGTGATTTGCATTTTCAGCATTTTGGTTTTTGATATGTGTGCTGTATCTCGATGTTCAAGATAGTTTTCATGAACTTCGTGACACTGTGTTGAACCTTGTTGGCGTATGGGCTGTTCTCTTCGAGAAGAGGGTCGCCAATGTGCTTCTGAACCACCTACATTGAGGTGAAAATCAGAACAGTCATCAAGATCCCCTGGTGAAGTTCTGCAAAAGTGCCGAAAAAGTCACAAAGAAGTTTCTGAAAGAGCATCCAGACGTCGCCGTTGTAAAATCGGACAAACGCAATAAGACAGTCTTGATGCCATCCCAAGACTACCAATCCAAGATGCTGGAGCTACTGCGAGACCGTGAAATGTACGAACCAATACCGAGAGATCCCACAACCCGTTTTCAGCAACAGAACAACAGCATTGTTCACCGTCTTCGAAACCTCGAATTAATCGATGCGAATACCGCCACAGCCGTCTGTCCCAGAATATACGGTCAACCCAAGGCTCACTAGCAGGGCCTCCCACTTCGTCCAGTGGTTCCAAACATGACGGCACCGTCTTACCACCTCTCCAAGTTTGTAAGCAACATGCTTCAACGATCACTGGTAAGTGCATACAATATTCTGGATTCATACTCGTTTTGAGAGTTCATCAACGGCGTGACCTTTCCAGAAAATCACGCGTTGGTCTCACTAGATGTGAAGTCCCTGTTCACGTCTATACCGAGAACACTTGTGATAAACAACATTATCATGAGGTGGGACACGATCAGATCCAATACAAATATCTGTCTCGATCTGTTCCTGGAGATAGTAGATTTCTGTATGAGCTCTAGCTACTGAAAGTTCAATGGACAACACTATCTCCAAGTGTCTGGCTCTGCCATGGGAAATCCTGTTTCACCAGCCTTTGCAGATCTTGTCATGGAAAGCCTGTTAGATACCGTTCTTCAAAAGCTAGACTTTCCAGTCCCATTCATCAGAATATACGTGGACGATCTGATAATGGCGATACCACTAAACAAACTACAACACATCATGGACATACTCAACAGCTATGACATCCACATCCAGTTCACATACGAACAGGAAGTGGAGAACTGCCTACCCTTCTTAGATATTTTCCTAACAAGGCATGACTACCGGTCACAACACCATGGTACCGAAAACCGATAGCTAGCGAAAGGTTTTTAAATTTCCACTCTTCCCATCCCATGAATCAAAAGCTGAATACAGCTAAAAACTTTATAAAAAGGGTCAACAAGCTATCAACATACCTAGATGAGCATGATAAAATTAAAATAATAGATGATTAACTAAAACAAAACGGCTTTCCAAAATCGCTACGCAACAGGCTCACGAACAGAATGAATGAGCATAGCATGAATGAGCAGCACCGATCGTCACCAAGCTCTGATGAATCGGACCTGAATAATCCTACCGCTCCATCGCATACATGCCTCGCCTGTCAGAATCCATCGACAGGGAATTCAAACGCAGCTACAAAAACATACGACTCGCCACCTTGGAGATTGTAAAACAGTGGGCGATTTGTTGACGAGGCTGAAGGATCCGATAGCTGGGGAGAACCAAACAGATGTCGTCTACAACATCCCATGTAACAATTGCTCTGCATGCTACATCGGAATGACCACCAATAGATTAAAAACACGTATGAGTGGCCACAAAACGCACTACAATACACTGGATCGGCTACTGGACAACGGCGTCAACCCCAATGATCCACAATTTGCATCCCTGAAGGAAAAAAACAGCTCTTCTGGACCACAGCATCACTAAAAATCATCGTTTCGACCTGGAAAAAAAAAACAAAAAATATTAAACAGAACCAACAAAACACACACATTACCATTTTTAGGAATGTGTCATATCACTAGTAACACTAATTTTATTAATCACAGAACCGACACAGCAAACCTTAGCTCAGTATATGAAGGCATATTCCTTGTATTGCAAAACAAAAACACAAACACTGTAAACATACACAATAACACATTAAATACGGATAACACCACCACATGAAGAAACGCAATAGCAATAATTCCCCCCACACAATCACACTCTTACCAGTGCAAGTTCCCGATCCAAGATCGAGGGTATCGATAAAACACAGGTAGCGCGATTAGCTTCAAAAGCAACAAAAACGAGCTTTCAAAAAACTGCTGTTATAAAAGCACCAGCAAACTACAGTGCCGCTCAAGCTATTTGACACCTATGTAGTAAAATCTTTTGCGCAATATTTTATAAATCATAAATGTTAATCTCTCGTTCGTACCCAGACAACCAGTAATCGTATAAGATGTTGCATAAGCTGCTAAAGTGGAGGTGATATGGGTACATTTTACATGCGCTTAAATGGAGGCATGCACGCATATGGCCTCCACTTTATCATCTTATGCAACATCTTATACGATTACTGGTTGTCTGGGTACCCTCATAGCCATAAGTGACCGCCATGATATTTATAGGACAAACAAATGTAGAGCTTCACACCACTTAACAAAAAAGCTAACTCCTGTAAGAAGAACTGTGGGAAAAATGTTCAAAAATAGGATTGTAAATTAGGAAATTGTTTTTGAAAATATTTTGGATTCCCTAAAGAAGGTTGAATAAATATAACCGAAACGTCGGATGTAGGAGAAAAACAGCCTTTTGCTACACACTCAGACTGCCAGAGCCGAGAAATTCCTATCAATTTGTATCTAGTTTTCTTCGTTATAACGTACCCTCCCCTCGTTATAGCGAATTCGTTATAACGTACATTTTGCTTCGATATAAGTACAACATAGAAAAATCTTATTTTTTTCTCCAGTAGTAACTTCCAGATAAACTACGAAACCACTTAAATCAATGTTTTGTTGCAGCATTAGCCTTTTTAGCCAGAATTAGCGCAAATTGTAGAAAAAAATTAATGTACGTTATATCGAAGCACAAAAAAAAACAAAATGACATTTTCGCGAAAACTCATGTTTTTCATTATTAGTTTTGTAAATTTCACCGAAATCATTATTTGTAGGTAATTTCACGTCGCTTTCATCAAAACAAATGTTATTTGTTATTTTTGGGGCATGTAGGGTAAAATAAGGAAACGATCTTTCATATACGCGCATGATTACTGTTAGCTTCCAATTGCACTAAAAACTAATTTCAATGTTCCATAGCAGTATCTGTTTCTTATAAATACTTCCTAAATCTCCTTTTTCTATGAAAATAGGACTTAATGGGGTAAATTGGACAACTTCCGACGATAATTCTGGTAATAATAAATTTAGCGCATTTTGATCATGCCAAAAAAAAAATCAACTTCAAATCAGTAGCATTTAAAATACATTCATAATTAGATAAAAGTGTGAATTTCCAGCAATTGTTGGGGCATATGGGGCATAATAAGTATTTGAAAGGATCTTTCATGTATTTTATGATTGCTATCAACCTCTCATTACACCTGCAGCAATTCCCAACAATCTACAGTCGTGCTTGTTGCTTAAAAGTACATTTTGATTCTTTTTTTTTTGTACAAAAAAAGGCAAAATGGACCACTATGTTTATGAGAAAAACACCGGCCTCATTGAAGCGCAGTACAAGGAATTTTCATGCAGAGTACTGCACAACGGTATCTTGTCCGATGCCATCCGGGTCGTTGACGGAGTGAGGAAAGGGTGTATGCTGTCACCGCTACTGTTCCTCGCAGAGCGTTAATGATTAATCATAACTTTAATCATGATTAATCATTAATTATTAAGATTAATCAAAATCATTAATCATAATTACAAAAAAAAATCTCATTCAAGCATTAATCATTAATCTTAATCACACTGTTTTTGCAATCTTATCATAAATCAGTAATCATAACCATAAGAAAATATATTAATCAATCATTAATCATTCATTACCAAAAATGATTCATCATATAAAATATATGATCCAATTAAAATTGGTTCAAATACTGTCCAAAATAATATAATTTATGATTCTTTTTTCAAAAATCTCCCGGACAGAGTTATCTTTTAATTTTGAAACTTCAAAAACATGTTAAACAATAAATATATTTTTATCATTTCCAGTTTTTTTTGTGATTGATTAATCATGAATAATTATGATTTTTAATCAATGAGCCATTTTTAATCATTAATCATAATCAATAATCACAGATAAAACCAATTTTAATCATTAATCATAATCTTTAATCATCCTTGAAATCATATTAATCATTAATCATAATCAATAATCACCAAAATTGGAATTTTAATCATGATTAAATTTTTTGTTAGCGTTCATTCTGGTTCCTCGTAATCAGTCCATTACCATGGAGCACCTAAACGACTTTGAATTAGCTGATGACGTTGCTCTCCTAGCTCAACGTCGTTCTAATATGCAGAGCAAGCTCGATGATCTTGCCCCTCGGTGGCAGGTCTTACCGTATCAACGTCAACAAGACCTTGGATGTATACACGGTCAACTTTTCCAGCTTTACGGTAGCTGGGCAAGCAGTGGAGAATGTTCAAAGCTTCCAATATCTTGGTAGCCAAATGGCGCCCGATGGCAGCACCAAGATCGACATGGGTGCACGGATCAAGATGGCGAAGGCTGCTTAGGCGAGTTTAAAAAATATGTGGCAAAACAACCAAATTAGTCAACGTACAAAAATTCGAATTTTCAACTAGAACGTGAAATCTGCGCTGCTGTACGCCAGTGAAAGTTGGTGTGTATCAGCGGAGAACACTCATCGGCTGCAGGTCTTCATCAATAGATACCTGCGGTATATAATTCGTGCATGGAGGCCTCACAATTGGATCTCCAACGTCAATGTCATCAAAAACCGAAAGCGACAGAAATTCGGGAACGAAAGTGGAGGTGGGTCGGCCACACTCTACGCAGGGACGGAAACGATATCTGTTAGCAAGTGTTAGATTGGAACCCAGCAGGCATTAGGCAATTACCGTATTTGGCAATTGCCTTTTTGTGAACTTGAAAGTTCTAAATAGCAAATTCTTGCTATGAAATTCCTAATGTAATTCCGAATCCATGCATGGGACCTTAAGACTTTTGAATACTTTCACATAATTGACTGACTTCAGATAAAAAAAAAAGTGAGACATCATTGTCAAAACAATACCCTTGCGACACTGCCACTTAGCCCCTACAATTTACATTCACACATCATCGAAAATCGGCCAAACGAAAACAAAGTCCTCAATTTGTCACAGCAGCTGACAACGAGGCGTGTGAATAGTCGCTTTCAGCCGGGCTTAAGTGGTAGCTTAATCTGTTTCAAAGGAACTACAACTATAATCCCATTCGATAACAATGTGATATTTTGAGAGCCCAGTTCTGCCAATATCGCTGCCAACCAGCCAGCCAGCAGATTATCCACTCAATCAGGACGAGGACCGAAGGATGCTCACTTTGGTTTCCCATTCCTCCCCTTCCGTCCGCCCATTCATCCAGGAAGAGAAAACGGCTGCAAAAGAAAATAAATCCACCGCAAAAATCTCGGTCTCGAGCGAAATTCCGAAAACAAAACGCCTACAGATGTTTTGTGGTTGGGCTTTCTTCACACTTATGTCTCATTTTACAGACGACGACGTACCTACGTACAAACCAACATATTTCTATCGCTCGCTCAGGCTCGGGGAAGGTCGACGGAAACAGGAGGCAGACCCGGGTAGCAGAGAAAAAAAATGTAATAAACACCAAAAGGATGTCTCGTTGTGTTCTCGGAGCGTAAAGAAAAGGAAAGTAAAATTAATCCTGTAAAATATCAAAATAGAATAATCACTTTGTGGTTGAGCCCAAAAACGGTTGCCTATTCATTGAAGTCCCATTAACTGCCTCAACGTGTCAAGATGTGGAATCGGTAGCTGCAAATGTCGTTGCACTTTAGGCTTAGACAAATCAATAAATGGGAATTAAATCGTTCGGATATATTTTCGAGAGAAACTTCATGTTTTACTTTGAGCTACGTATTGGATAGTCGTGCGCATTCAATAAAGGTGAAGAGTGCATGTCAAGACTACAACCGGCAACCCTTTGTATTGTACCTACGCGAGGTCGTTGGAATTTATCGACGTTTTTCGTCATTTGATACTCTTTTTTCGGCAACGGAATGTCTGGAGCACACGACAGACAGCCTCCTTTATGGTGGTTCGGACTGATGAATGAAGGAGTTGATTGCTTTTTGTTTTTAGTGCAACATTCATCGCATTGTATGAATGAGACCATATTGGATGAAATTCTGATTAGAGTAAGTGTTTATGTGTATTATTCTCTACATGTGATAGTAATTCGAATTATTTTTTTAGTTTTAAAATTGGTTGAATGTTTTCATTGCATGAGGAATAACATATCATAGAAAAGCAAAGAACAGCATGAACTTCTTACCCCTAAGGGCCGATTTCTTCACCCTGGCTTAGGCGTTAAGCCAGATTTAACTATATGGGTAAGCCTGGCTTACGAGTTAAGCCGAGGTGAAGAAATCGGCCCTAAAAGGGATACCTGGGGTCCATTGGACCCAGACGCCTTTCAGAGCTCATCTTTGATGGAACACACTCAGCGAGTTGACGAAACTGAGGCCATGAAGGTATCCCTTTTGAGGTTAACCAACAAAACTATTACAGCTGCACGAGTTAGCAGCGAATCAGCAGTAGAAGAGGAGAACATAGACGAGGGGAAAAACGAGTGAATTGGATCCGTACTGGAAAGTACATATGTCTGTTCCAATCTACCGCACTTATGGAGCTTCGGTGTTGACACGGGTAATGCGACGAACGCTTGGTGGATCATGCTGAGGTGTTTATGGCGTGGCCAACACTAGAAAAAGGTTCCCAAAGTGCTCGAACCAGCGTTTCAACTGGTCAGCCGGGTCGGTCAGTAACTGTCCAGGCGTATCTTTCACGGGCATCGTATCATTCATCTTAGTCCCACTAAGACGACGTGAAACATCGTGTAGAGGAGACGAATGTCGCTGGTGTTAGCGGGTTTCTCGCCTTCGTCGTCTAGGGAGTCCACCCACGCTTTTTTGTCCCGTCTACATAAACGTTTCACTTCCTTCTCGAGAGCCGACTAGCACTGACGGGCTACCGCTTTGGCTTCTCGTGTTTTCCCTCGCTCTATCGCGGCTTTGGCGTTCCTTCGTTCCTCAATCTTCCTCCAGGCATCATCTGTGATCCACTGCTTTCTCCGGGTGCGTAGCTCACCCAAATTATTCTCGCGGTGGCATTGAAGACGTTTTTGATGGCGCTCCATTGATCTTCTACGCTTCCACCTTCTGGAATATCCACAGCACGGTTCTCTAGCTCCTCCTTCAACGAAGGACCTTTACACCGCAGCATCTTCCAGTAAGCGTGTGTTGAACCGGCGCCCGAATTTCTCCTCCTGTCGATGGATCCTAGCAATGCGCAGTCGGATATCGCCGATTAGAAGATGATGTTCGGACGCAATGTCGGCGCTACTTTTGTCCCGCACATCAAGAAGGCTCCGTCTCCATTTTTGGCCGATGCAGATGTGGTCGATTTGATTTTCCGTGAGGCCATCACGGGAAACCCAGGCCAGTTTGTGCACTGGTCGATGAGGAAAGAGCGATCCCCCATTCACCATGTCATAGTTGCCACAAAATTCTGCAAACAGCTTTCCGTTCTCTCTCATTTCTCCGAGACCATGGCGTCCCAAGACGTGGTCATAGTCCAAGTTGTCGGAGCCATCCTTCGCGTTGAAGTCGCCCACGAGGATCTGATATTTTCGGAATCTTGCCCACGACAGTTTTCAGTTGACTGTGAACGTTCTCTTTGTCTTGCAATTCAGCAGCATCGGTTGGCGCGTAACATTGGATCATGGTAAGATTTCGAACCCGTGTTCTGAATCTGGCTACAATTATTATCCTATCATTAATAGGTTCCCACTTCATGAGCGCTTCATAAATACCCATTCTATGTGTTATCCAAAGTTCGGCCAACGGACTCCGCTCAGTCCTACGATCTTAAGCTGCATACGACATGCCTCATTGGCTAGTTGTGCCAGTTTACCCTGCTGGGCTTGGGTTAATACATTCTATGTTCCAGTTCTTGTTCGATGTTTTGCGCTATAAGTCGTTGCCGTTGAATTAGTTAGTTACAGTTTCAGTTTCTGTAACGGTTTTTGAGTTTCGGAAGCGATAGGTTGTTGACCTAAGGTCCCCTATACACCGTGGTGTGACTCCATCGAGCTAAAGTCAGAAGAACAACAATGCCCAAGCTGCTCACAACTCCTAGCTAGCTGGTTTTGTCATCGCTTGACCTGTGGAAGCATGAGGTAGGAACTTGTGAAGACCAGTGCTATGTCGAACGCTCTCTTTATAATCGGTAATCGAACTCTCATCCTATAGCACGATGTGATTAGTATCTTGGTGAGCCTAACCGCAAGACTACGAGGCTCCTCCAACCGCATATTCATAAGTCTGCGAAAATCATGTTACTATATAATCAGAAACTGTTAACCCTCGAGCGGTCGCGCTGTTGCATTTTGTACAACATGTTGAAACAATCTCGCTGCCGGAGGGTTAAGATGTTAACAGTTCAAATATTTAACAGGGTCAAATATTAGACCAAAAACCAATTCTCAATCATCTTGTTTGACTAAATCGAATTTTTATTAGTTTCAAATAGATGTTTGATCATTGATTCATTCCTTGTCAAATACACTCTGTTCCATAACTATAGATCCATCTAATATTTATTTACTATTTATTCAAAGTGCAACTGATTATTTCATGCATTACACCATTATGATTACCTATGTGCCTTACACATACTGCCATGTAATTGTATTCATGAACATGTGTGTACACAGATAAATTAAAAAAAAAAACTGAAATCCCTTGTTTCATGACTATAGATCCAATACATATAAGTCATCCGTTGTGCCTAATCAACGCGTTGTTTTAGGGTATGTGCTCAGGTTTATTTCGGCGTATGACGTATTGTTACGTGTAAACTTCAATTTATAATATGCCTTGTGCAAAATATATATTTGAAGTTGAAATAAGAAAGATTTTGACACATCAAGACAGGTGTTTAACAGTTTGTGAAATTTCTCGTCGTGTAAGCAGATTTCATCGTGCCGTTATAATTTTCTTTAAGATCCTATTCAATACGGCAGAAAGAAAACTCGAGGAAGCTGTCTAATCGCACAAAGGGGAATAAGGATCGCAATCAACTCGCAAAAAGTTTGAACCAGTTAAAGAAAGAACTAGGTAGCACTAGACGTCTCGCGTTTGACAATTTATAGAGTCCTGAAAAAATGTCCACACGATCAACGTGAAAAAACGAAATGAGGTTCACAACTTTTGAGCCATCATAAGGATTCGTGCTCAAAATTTTATTGCGATAACATGCGTTGAGATTAGAGTAAAGTAGGTACTACAATTGACACCACATATTGATGTTCTACAGGCAAATATCATCTTGTAACGACTTTTTGAACTCTCTATGCAGAATACCCTCCTCGAATGTGTGTATTCAGTTTTGTACCCTTTATATCTGCCCTTTATAGGGCGGCATAGAGGGCGGAATTAAAAGGTACAAAACTGATTACGGTTCTTTGAAGGTAAATATCATTTTATCTACCTGTCTTAATTCGATCCCGATGGTATTTGTTCTAGATTTTCTCTCGATTTGTCAATATACATACTATTTTTACAGGTTACACCTGGTTTCCAAGGTGCAAATTATTTTAAGAAGGTGAAATTATATCTGTTTGGTGAAGGTTTTTCTTACTTACGAAAGTTTAAAAATTGGTTCTTCATTTCGATCTCTAAATTCTTCAACAAATTACAGTTCATTCTACTCATCTCGATATATCGAGAAAGGATGGTCCTTCAACATGGGGTAAATCAACTGTTATTTGTTTTTATATTTATTTGATTGTCTTCTCAATATGTCTTGACACTTTAGGAGACCTTTTAGGTCGCAAATAAGTTCAGCTTGTATCGACCGAATGGTTTTTTTTTTCGTACTGGAGAGATTTACGAAAATAATCACGTTACTTCTGAAAGAATCTCTCGGGGGTGGCGGCATGACGGTATGGAGATAGTTCTGTCGACTCGAATTGACGGGCATTCAGGGATGTGCCGAGCTTCTGAACCTGAAAAAATATATACTATCATTTCTTGTAGCAACGCCGTTAAACAAATTAGATAACGTTTTATCAAGATCATGAATACATTTGTTCACACGGTTCAAGCAACTACGGCTTAGTTGCGTGAAAAGCTTATTCAGATTAAAGAATGGTCAGCTTCTTACCCTGACCAGAACCCAATTGAGAATTTGTAGTGTTAATTCTAAAAGCAGTGTGTAAATAAAATAAGCCGTACGGATGTTTTCCAAATCTAAACCGTGTAGTTATTTGAACGTGGAATAAAATCCATTTAAAGTCAATTAAAAGTATCCTGGATAGGCTGTATGAGCTTATTAAGAACAAAAGAGAGACTAGTCTTTATTGATATGTTGAATGTTTTGTGTAGCTTAAATTAACTAGAATGAATTCTCGCTTGGATCTATTGTTATGAAACAAGGGAATTTAGGTAAGATTATTTATCAGATTAAGAGAACACATGTAATATCGAATTATTATTTTTCTCATGTCTACTCTAAACAATGAATTAAACAGGAGAACAATATGATTCGAATTCATTCTACATATCCGGGTATCCAAAAATATTGTTTGGATCTTTAGTTATGAAACATAGTGTATTTGACCCTGTGTACTTCAGGCCTTAGTTTACAATATTTAAAGATGAAGCGATGAAAAATTGCACAATTCTGGTTACTCTATTCGAACATCAAAGGTAAGAAATTCACGCATGCCCTTCCCACTGCATTAAGTAAAGGGGTGTGCATTTCGACCGAATGGCTACTTAAAGGAGGAGCTTCCAGTTCCAGTTCCAATCAAACGTAAATTGCCCATACTCAAACAACAAATCAATTATGTTCCAAGGAAACTACACCTTTTCACGTGCCTTGCAGACATCCTTCTAGGAAATTACTTCATGAAAGCAAGCCTGCGCTCTCCTTGTAAGATTCCGTGATTTGCCAGTTTCATTCTTTTCAACCGTACGATATCGAATGTCAATTCCTATAACCGCACGCAAAGCGCACAGCAGCAGCCAACAGTCCTGGCCAGAAGCAGAACCCCGAACCCAGAAAGGAAGAAATGTAATTATATCGCCTCGTATCCGCTTTCTTATTATTCAATTATATGGGCAATAAAAACCGAATCGTTTCGGGTCCAAGCCCAAGTTGTTCGTTTAGTTTTCTTGTGCGAAACTTTGCGATCCGGCCCTCAACTCGAGAAGAAAGTGCCGAAGCAAGCGCAAGGTAAAACGGCTATCGAATTGATTGGATTGTGTGGCATTCGACGGCGACGGGGGAAAGTGGAGCCATCAAAAGGTTTCATGTTGTCTCCCTCTCCTGTCGGGGATCGCAGGATGTGCTGCTGTTATCGGATTGATTTTTCTTTCCTTCATCGAGACCTTTTGTGATGGCGATTTGTGTTGTTTGCATATTCAAGCATGTATGACGCCGATTCCCTGCCAGGGTTACCTGTACTTACCTTTATATAGTTCATGTTTGCAATCCGATCAGCTTTTCCGCAGTTATTGGCAAGAAAAGACGACTGAGGAGGAAGAAGCGCCAGCAGGAAGAACGGGATCGCGAAGCGATGGAAGAGCTGTACCGCGCTAAGGACACGGAAGTTCTACGAGAAGCTGAACCGCTCGCGCAGAGGCTTTGTGTCACAAGCTGACATTTACCGAGACATTCACGGGAATCTTCTCACGAGCGAGCGTGAGGTGGTCGAGGGGTGGCGGCAGCATTATGATGAGTACCTCAATGGCGACGTTGCAAGTACCGAAGGTGGCGTGGTAACAGATCTAGGAGTACGTGCGCAGGGCTAGCCACTAACCTCCAAGAGATTGACCAAGGAGTTTGACCGGTTAGAAAAACAACAAAGCCGCTGGAGCAGATCAACTACCAAGTGAGCTTCCAAAATATGGTGGAAAAGCACTGATAAGAGCACTACCAAGATTTGGGAGGAGGAAGTATTACCAGAGGAATGTATGGAAGGTATCGTGTGTTCCATCTACAAAAAGGGCGACGAGTTGGATTGCGGAAACTATCGTGCGGTCACCCGTAAAGTATACGTTCGACGAAGGACGATTTGTGGACCCGTCGCAGAGTGCGGAACGGAAGACACATAGCCATGAACCGAGTAGAACGGAGACGACTCCTATGTACAGCAGAGGACACTCAGGCCTCAGTCTGACCGGTAAGGTAAGTAAGATTCGAGCTCGTTTATTATCCGTGCAGGAGTCTAGACGAAGCTGGACGAGCTGATAAGTGAGATCAGCAAGAGCAATATTCTCAATACTCTGTTAAAGTGTATTCATGGAGTGATAAGTACGGAAGTGTGTGGGAAGTGATAGACTCAAAGACCACCTACGAACGGGTAGTTCAAATGTAGCGGACGAGAAAAATGTTGTTAGAACACGTATGTTGATGACGAGGAGTCGGCAGAGCAGGGAGTGATATAAGGAAGTAAGAGCAGCCAAAAAACGAATTCACCAATGAAAAAAAAAACAGGAACATGAGGAAAATGTGTCTACTCTCTTGAAAGACAGTATGAAACGGAATGATATCAAGCGGCAAACAACGGACGGAGAAGTAGAAGAGCAACGAACTTCGTACCAGCAGAAGACATCTTAAGGTGGAGTAAGGAGCAAATTTGGAAAGCCCATCAAAAAGAGTGGGACACTTCGGCGAGAAAAATAACCAGAATCGTTAAAGCTACAGTGAGCAAATGGACTGATCAGCGCAACAGGAAAGATCAAATCATCTTGACACGTCTACGTCTCGGGCACACCTGGTTAACGAAACAGCATCTGTTCGAGAAAAAACCTCCGGAATCTTGCAGCGTTTGTGACAGGAGACTTACAGTACATCACTTGCTCATCGGTTGCCAACGGTATGCTGCACAAAGACGTGAAGTGAATCTGTCAGATAGCTTGGAAGATATTTTGAAAAACAATAGAGAATCCGAATTGAAAGTTCTCCAATATGTAATAAAAATTGAAATTTATAACAAAATTTGAATTATAGTTTAGAAGATAATAAAGCAACTGAGATGAATGCCCTCTAGGGTAAAATCTCAAAAAAAAAAAAAAAAAAAAAAAAAAAAAAAAAAAAAAAAAAAAAAAAAAAAAAAAAAAAAAAAAAAAAAAAAAAAAAAAAATGGAATGATATGCGGAAGTTTCACGAAACCCTCAATGGCGTGTGGAGAAAAATACCGCATCCTGCTGTCACGACCTGGTGGCTGACAGGTGGAGAGGGCACTTCGAGGTTGCTGAATGGTAGGTGTGGAATACGAGGTATTCGTAATATTTTGGGATACCAAGTTCTTACAATTTAGAACAGTGTTGCGAAACTCATGCTCACGAGTAAAAAATACTCACTCACCTTACTCATTTGCGAGTAATGCTCACGCTGTGAGTTACTCGCGTATGAGTATACTCACGCGTGAGTAATGACGTCATACTCTCGCGTGAGTATTACTCACAAGTGAGTAATACTCACGCGAGAGTATGACGTCATTACTCACGCGTGAGTTACTCATTTTACTCACGGTGAGTTTAGTGAGTAAGTTATTTTTGTTGGTTTGAAATGATGTTTTCGTTTGTTCTGTACTGCAATGGTGTTTATTTATATACAAGGCATAGTTTTCGAGGAAAGGTGGATCTGCTCGAGAGCTTTGGCACCATAGGCTAAAAACTCTTATTGTTTACCTACGCATGCGAAGTAATATCATCAATTAGGAAATCTCTATATTTCACCACACTTTGTCAATGGCATAACTTTTTTCGCATACGTCGGGTCACTTTACGGTATTCAATAAAGATGTTTGGCATATATTTACCTACCTTCAAATTAAAAATGGTAGGGTCAATTACAGCATCTCCTAGGTCCAAACATTTAAAACTTCTTTTCTGCATACATTTGATCGTTTTTTTTCCATAAGGCTAATTTCTATTACTGTGCAAAAAGATAGGGCATAGAATGGATAAATAGTGGTTTCGCTTCAAAATTACTTGAGTAGGCAAGTAAGGAAAAAAAGTTTTACACTGGTAACGGCTCCCTTGTAAATCTAAAAGAGCTGTAGTGTTTTCTGCGCGGAGAAATAGTCCGTTCTATTATTCCGTAAGGAAAAGTAACGTTTTTCCTCATACTAAACACTTGATCAGTTTGTAATTTGAAATTTACAAAAAAATAGTAAATTTACTTGAGTACTCAACTTTCGAACATGAAACTTACACACTAAACGCATCCAGCAAAGCAAAAAAACCAGCAAAACGAATAGTTGATTTTTAAGAATTTTTTTTCTAGAATCCGGTACAACTTTGTGTCCTATCAGCACAAATTGCTGGATGTTTCATAAAAAAGTGCTTAGACTTGATAGAATTGAAACAAAACTTTATTGGAACTTATGGGTGACAAAAGGAACAAATTGCCAGGGCCCGTAGCGTAGTGGCTACACGTTCACTTCATAAGTGAATGGTCATGGGTTCGATCCCAGCCCGGCACTTGCAATTTTTCGTCAGTTGCTCTTCCCCCCGAGAGCAGCTGGCACCTAACCCTCTTGAGAGCATATGCTCCAACGGACCCGGAAACCTGGATCGGAATGCAGTTCGATCTAGTAGAATTATAATAGAATACATTTAGGAGCTGTACAAAGTGTAAGTACAGCTTCCAATTGGAATCGTTCACGCTGTGCCCTGGTGGACAAAAGAGCTGTTAATTAGGTAAGTAATTGAAGAATGGAAAAAAGGGAACAAATTCTGAAAGAATCCCATGAGCTTTTTCAAGTCTTAGTGTTTTTCATATAAAGTTGGACCAACCTAACTATATGAGCCTCGGACCTAAAAAGAAAAAAAAACTGCCGAGCAAATTGCTACCAGTAACATGGCCAGTAATCACACCCAGGTTACCAATTAGCAGCTAAAATGGCATTAATTCAGCACTATATGCGCCTTTGCAGCAGGTCTGCTGCTATCGAACGGTCAAATCCAAGGTCAAATCGGCTATCAATCGAGCACACCACACGATTCCGTAAAATTACTTTTTCTTAATTGCTTTCTCTGCCAACCCCCTGAAGAAAGCGTTAGTTCTTGAAGCCGGCTCGAACGGGCTCGTTTACGAAATTTCAGACTGCCTTTTAATCTGCTACGTGCGGAAGCGAACTTTATCGTACGAATTATCGTGCATTTGAGAAACGATCGTTTACACATTTGTTCAATGCGTTTAGTGTTCTTTATTAAATTTACAAGACGCACAAGCATGCAAATACATTTCGTCCATTTAAAACAACGCTGAACTCAATTATATGTGAATGTCACGCCTGCACTAAAAGAAAAAAAAAATCACTGTTTTCAGCTTAACCTTCACATACCCGCGCCCTGACAACTCGTTTTGAAAATGCTGGCATTTCGTCTAATTTCATCCGATTTTTATTAAGTCGCCCTTAATCGATCATAAATTGGTGCAAGTTTATTACACTCAACTGGTCATGTAATATCCGGAACCATTCCGGAGATATTCTGGATTGTACTGGGGTCAGAGGATGGGCAAGAAGTCTGTTTTGTCAAATGGCTGAAAATGATTATTTCGTGTGTTATTGTGTTTGAGAGGCTCCCGCGGAACCTGTTTCAGGTGATCCGGAGCGGCCATATCAGTTGCTACAAACTTCAGTCAATGTTTTCTACCCGAAGCTCTCGAAATCATGAAGTTTGATACGTCGCAAGGCATGTTTTGGTTGCAAACCAGAAAAATGTCCCCGATGTCACCACCGTACAACCTATGCTGGATGTTTCGGGGTTGCCATATTAGTTGATACAGACTTCAGGGTATCGTTTCTGACTCAGTCATTCGAAATTATGAAGTTTGATATATCGCACGCCATGTTTTGGATGAAAACCAGAAGTGTTCCCAATGAGGCCCCCGCGGAACCTGTCACGGTGATCCGGATAGGTCAACTTATTCAAAGCTGATTATTGCAGTTGTGTTTTATTGTTTGCAATGAAAATTCATCTGAAAATCGATGGTTCAAACACAATAACACACGAAATAATCATTTTTAGCCATTTCGGCACCCTCCCTGACCCCAGTACAATCCGGAATATCTCCGAAATGGTTCCGGATATTGCATGGCCATTAAGGTGTTATAAACTTTAACCAATTTATGATCAAATGAGGGCAACTTCAAAAAAATTGGATGAAAATTGATGAAATGCCAGCATTTTGAAAATAAGATGTTGGGAGTCGGGTACGTGAAGGTTAATGCAACCGCCCATTCAAATCAGCACCACGTCCTGCACCAAATTTTTGGCTTCATGCCAGTTATATGTGGATGACAGCCATTTCAGGGGATGTATCTTTGTCTACAAGAGGTTTAAGTTCAAACAAAAGCCCTCACGTTGAGCTGTTGGGCTCAAAGGGGACCTCTTCAGGACCGCCCTCAACGGAGCGCTTAGAACTACCAGTAAGATACAATTCACTAGAATAAAAAAAACAATAGAATTATTGACAAGCAACCTTGTCTACTGATTCAAAACATTCGCCCCAATAAAACATACCATTTTAATGTTTGATAGGATTCCAAGCCTTTAGATAAATTTTAGATTACCGTATGAATGAGTAAAGCATACTCGTGAGTGAGTATCTGTACGTCAATACTCACGAGTGAGTGTGAGTTGTACAGCGCTTACTCAAATGTGAGTAATACTCACGGTGAGTTTAAGGTGTACTGCTCATACTCACTCGTGAGTTTGACTAGTTGTGTGAGTACTCGCTCATTTCTAAACTTTAGAATAATATTCCATCTTTGACACACATGTTTATTATCGTTCTTTTTGCTGTCACTCTCTGAGTCTAACTGCCTATAAAACTCAACGCTTACTCTGTTCTCCCGAACCCAACACTTTATGCTTAGAGTCAGCCTACAGTAGGAATGGAAGAGTGAGTTGGTTGAATGATCTCATTTGCCCTCTATACAAGACAGGGCAACAAATGGAGTGCGCGAACTTCAGAGGAACTAAACTTCTCAATGCTACGTACAAGATTATGTCCTGAACTATGTTTAACAGGCTGAGGCCGGGTTTATCAGGCGGGTTTTCGTGGCAGATTTTCGATAAAATTTCAGGAGTGCAACTTGCAGACCCTGTTTATTGATATCAAGCCGACGTACACTTCAGTGAAGTGAAGCGAGTTATAGCAGATTATGATCGAACATGGTTTTTGAGCGAAGCTCTTTAAAACTTACTTTTTAACACAGCACTTGATGGAGCGATGGGGAGAGCTGGTGTACAACACAGTGGAAACATTGCCATGCGGTCGCATAAGCTCTTAGGTTTTGTGGAAAATATTTTTCCAACAATTCCATTTTCAAACCCACTGAGAACAGAATTCTTATAAGCTATGCATTTACCCAAGAAAACCGGTGAATAGCACATAAGAAAGCAGCACGGTGAAAAAACGCCACCAGTTTCTCGTGCAAGCAATTTTCCAATTGTAAATACACACATACAACACACCGACACGCGAATCCGATGACGTGTGAGTCGGTGCCATGTCACAGGACTATAAATCCGGTAGCAGCAACACGAATATGTAGGTGTTTGCATGTCCGTTGTACAGCTTGCTGCCGAAGCGAACTGACATGACGGCGCGACGACACAAGAGAGTGATTGAAGGGGTTGAAATCGTTCAAATCGATTGCTCAGTAATGGGAGCTTACCTTCACCAATCTACTCGTTAGTGCCGGTTCCAGCAAATTGATGTTTATTCAATGATATGGAATTTTGTTCGAAATAAGTTGGGGAACGATTCTTACTTTTTCTACTGTGCTAGACACAGTGTGCGGGTGGACAAACTCAAGTGCTGTTAGGATCGCCTTAGAGGCTACTGGTTGAAGGTTGATACACCACTTTTGTCCTGTTGGGGGCTATATATAACAAAAGGTTCATGGGATGTTATCCTTGGGTGGTGAAGAAGGGTTTGAGTGGAAGATGTTGAGTTTGGTATCGTTTCGGTGTTTTGTGTAAAAATACTTCTCCTATTTCGATACACCATAATCATACAGACGTGGAAGTGTGTGCTTTCGGAATCATCTACTTTACGAGGATCTACGTGGGCTCTCTATTACAATGGATAACACAATTCCCTCAATACTTTCGGAATATCTAATGTGCGTAACCTTCAAGTCAAGGAACTACCCGAACGAATCGTATTTCAATCCAGCATACATAAATTCACCGCCGTACACCGCAAACACTTAGATGATTCGACCGCCACCAAATCAGGTAATAAATAGCACCGTCGTCACCGGGGTCCCTATAATGGACTACTCGCTTTGCACGCAGCCACAGTTGATCAGCAGGAGTAAATCAATTTAATTTTGTATGGCGAAATGCATCTAAACTCGAATTACTTGAAATAGAAAGCTTTTCCCGAAAAAATATTTGGTAGCCTTAATAGTGGTCACCATTGTGCACAACCACTACCAAATATTTTTTCGAATAATGTGTTCCACTTCGAGAAATTTGCCTTTAGATTGTATTCGCCATACAATATTTTTGCGATTTACTTTTAGCGATTTTTCGCGCATAGAAGCTAGCGCCACATTGGTCGATGCGGAGAGTAGGAAAACAGCCGATGTAGTTAATTCATTGGTAGCCCAAACTATCCGGCACTGAGGAATGCTGGCACAAGTTTCGAAACCGTGTTTAAGAAACGTTTTCCATCTCGTCCATTTGCGCGATCAACTCGGGTGTATAATAATGATCATGTTCAAACGCTGTTCAAAATAAATACCGTCATGTTCGGGCACTAGTTGGCTACCGCCGAATCGGCTGACGATCGGTCCGTTCTATTTAATTTCACAATACCTCTAGCTAGGTGTACCTACCGAGCTGCGCGGGTTGTCTCGTGCGTATACCAATGATGTGGTGGATTACCTTTGTTATACCACAATCTAATGCTTCGACGGAAAGTGAGAAAAAGGCACAGAGGCGATGAAGTAATAATGACGCAGATGGGGCTCAAAAAACTACGGAATGTAGGCGTATTCTTTCGGAAATTATGACCGCTAAAGGCACCAGAAGCAACACCAATGAAGATGTTTCCAGATTCGTTATAGGACTACCACCCATCGAAAGTCCATCATCGTGAGCCATCGTCCATCGTCGTCGGGCAATGTGAGAATGTGGCGGCAACGGTGGTAGCATTAGCATATAATTAATCAATTATTCTATCAATATCGATTTAAAATGATTACTTGTGCACACTATTTTTTCTTCACCCATACTGACTGCCGCTGCTGCTCGCCGCCAGTTCATGAAAAGTTTCAATCATGACAAGATCGTGAGTAAGTAACCCATAACCTGATATGATCTTTCTCATGGTGAAGTCCAAGATTTTTGAGGATATTTGGAAAATCGACATAAAACCAAAGTTGTGTCCAAAATAGTTTAAAATATTTTCCTTGTTATATTTGACTGAGAAACTGAAAATAATATGAAACGAGTAGTACAGTTAAGTAGCCATCAACGACCCAGCCGACAAAAGCAACGGAGACGTAGAAACGATTGGTTCAACGAGGAGTGCGTAGAAACTCTGAAGCAAGAGAACGCAGCGCGGGCGGTCATGCTGCAGCAAGAGACAAGGCAGAACATGAGACGATACTAACAAAAGCGGACCCACCTTTTCAGGAAGAAAAAACACCTTAAGAAATACGGAAGTTCTATCGGAAACTTAAGTGATCGAAACGTACAGCGAGCCGAAATATGCAGGGACAAGGACAAGAACCACTTGACAAACCAATGCAAGGCAATCGAAAGGTGGAAGCAGCACTTCGCTAAACATGAGCAGACAACATAAATACTTGATGAAAGCCCGATCGAACTTCTCAAGCGCGCAAGCAAGCAGCTGCTCCAACCAACCCACCAGACTCAGGCCCCTAGCAGCTGGTTACAGTTATGGCCGCTTCTGAGGTGTCTAGTAAACGCCTTGTTTTGGTCTCTTGGGTCCCAAAGCGTTTTGTAATGGGGGTGTTTTTGACGGAACCAGGTGCTGATACATGGACGCGCTGTAAAAGCGATCTTGTAGCGGTCTGATTGCTGGTGGACAGTGTCTACGACACGCCCAGTGACCGACCGAAGCGCAGCAGAAAAGCGGTCGTAGCGAGCTGGTGACGCAGCAGGTGAGCGAATTATGCATTGTTGGAGGTTGCCTGGAATGCGGTTGGTAACCAGACCGTGAAATACGACCGGAAGCAGTCGAAACATGGCAGGCAAACGGCAGGAGCGGCCGTAGAACGCCTGGGGAGATGAGTTGTTTAGCTACTGGGTATTGCTTGAAAGCGCGTAGAATACGGCCAGAACGCGGAAGAAGGACGACCATGACACGACCGGTGGAGTTGCCGGGAAGCGGTTTTTTTTGCTACTGGCGAGTGTATCGGATACGACTGGCAAGCTGCGCTAGTCGAGGGTATAAGCAACACACGACCAGTGAGCCGAATAGTTGCATTCGAATGGTGTAGCAGGCCGATTGAGTTGGCGTTTGGGGTTGAAGTTTGTGGCAAGAAGTTTCTTTACTTCCCCAAGAAGGGATGGAAATGGGCGGTGTTGAGGCCGACTGATATATTCGACTCGCGCCAAAGTTCACATAATCTTATCTCTTTTCTCTTTTTTCGAAATCGGCAGACCCGTATTCTTGCGTTAATACCAGAAGCTCAGCACATTCTTCACAAGAGCTACTTGACTGACGAACGTAAGAAGATTGAAAAGTGAAAGCAGCACTTCAATGAACACATCTTCGAAAGAGCTAGACAACGGGGAAAATATCTTTGTAAGTGCTGTAGAAGACGGAAATAATCCAACACTCAGATTGAAGGAAGTTGAGTATGATGTAGATACAAAAAAAGCTACATTTTAGATTCAAAACGGTAAAATGTCTTAAAACTGTTAATTCTTTCATAAATACATAAAAGGTCAAGTAAATTGAACAGATATTAAACTGATTTTCCGACTATTCTGTAATATTCAAAAGATCAGCTCGGCTGCCTTTTTTTGTATAGATCAGTCCGCTTATGTGCTTACACAGCTTTGCAAGTAAAGCGCGGCGTTGGTTGTGGGGTTTTCACCTTTGGAATCGTGAAATCGAGATTGAGTGTCAGTCATAAATCATATCTATCATTACGCGGTGTGGTGTATAATTTCAAGTAAGCTTGTTAACACAGCAGAGACACACTTACTGGCAGCTTTTCTTTTTTTTTCTGACGGTGTTGCTCGTTGTTGTTCGGTCCAAGGCTCCAGTAGTGCGGAGTGAGTGGTTTCACCTATCCGTCCAACATCGCTTTGATGATGGGCGGAACAATGAGCAAGTTGTGTGCCGGCTAGAACGGAACGATGATTGGGCGGCTTTGTTGTGTTGAGTAATTTTATGCTACTTTCAAGCGTTTCCAGCATAATGTTATCGGCAAGATCGGGGGATAATTATTTCAGGTGTGCGTTTTGGGGTCCACAGTTGTACGGAAATTTATTTAATAAGCTAACTTTGGATATGATATGGATGATAGGTCCAGTCAGTCTGAAGAATCATCATGAATATTTCAATTAACATACTGTTATATTTTTTTTACAGGTTTTCCACATCTAAAGTCTACGTTCGGCGCAGCCGGCAGTCCCTGTTTACCCGGTAAGCAAACACCCAATGCAATGGTACATAAATAGATCATATGAAAAATGAAATATATGTAACAATCTTTTAAGGTGATTGTTTTCGTTAACATAACATAACTAGTCAGTTGTTCTATTTTTTCCGAATACCGAATACCTAATCGGCCCTTATTTCGATTGAGATAATTGAGTGGATTACAGACCAAAATCTTGAAAATTTGGGAAACCCAGTAGCTTTAGAGCCATGTTCAAATTATTTTTGCCAAAGTCTCAGTTATCTTTTTCTTCTTCTATATCTTTTTGGATTTCAATTGGTGTTTTTCGGTCAAACATCAATTGAAATCCAAGAAGATAAAATAAACGGTGATGAGAGCAACGATAAGATTCTACTATATCTATATCACATTCAATAGATAAATGACTACATTGGCCATTTTCACATGAGTGGCTTTTCGGACTCAGCCTAACGGAGCCAAGGTATCTATTATGCGGCATATCGTTATTCAAATGAGACGATTTTGTCTATCCACAATGAACAGAAAGATTTCAGAGCGCATATCGTAAACGCACAGAATTCTAAAAGAAATCTATTGCTTCGTCTCGTTCAAAGACTTCCTCAAAGTTTTACAAATACATTTACAAAAGGACACTCAAGGACTTGCACGTGATGAGAAAAAACAACTAGGGTAAATGTACCAATAGTGGTGCTATTGGTAGCTCCTTGTAGTAAAATAATTGAAAAAAATTAACATATCACAAAAAAAATGTCTGAAAACGTTGATCGGTAGTATTTCACTAAAAATTGGAAAAATGTAAAAACCATTGTTTATTTCGGTTTCTGCTAAAAAATTACTTGCACCAACTATAGGTACACGGTTCCTATTATTGAGGTGAAATTTAACATCCCATTGAATTCTTATGTGACCAATGACAGCCTAACATAACACTTCACAGGCCTGATCGTTTTTAATAGAGACTGTTTCAGAAAATATAAATACACTTTGTTCTAATGATTTGTACTTACCTCTTTAAGAATGCAGCATATTGTGATGCACATTTTTGGATTTCCTTTCAATTATCATGATATTTTGAAGAACTGCCGAGTTTTCTAGCAATTAACTTTATTCTATATATTTGCATTTTTAGTGTTTTCTAATGATTTTAGCATAATTTATCACTAAATACCAAAATTTATCTAACTTTTCATCATATTCGATTTCTCAACATGTTATCTAAGAAATGCTTTCATTAAAACCTGGGATAAATCAATAAAGGCATATGTACAACATTTTTTCTGACATCAAGTTTCTTATTTTTTAAGGTTTACTACGGAACATAAAAACTACCACAAAGTTTCTTAAATTTTCTGAACTAGCATTGGGCAAATCTGGCTGAGACATCGGTTTTTGTGAATCGATGCGAATCGGGTCAGCATAATCGATTCACCGATTTAATCGAATGCTTTGCATCGATGTTTTCACACCGATACGATATTATAAAATATTACAAAACTATAAAATGATTCGTTTGTTGCATGTTGAACTATGTTTTATTTGTCGAAATAAATTCAATATAAAAATTTGTGATTGCACAACGAACATTTCGCGACGCTGATTCGAAAATGAATATAACGTTAAGGCAGTGCATTCTGCAAAAAAAAAATGGAAATTACCATTTTTGAATCGAAAGAAAAATTCAGAGATCCTGAGATTCCCCAGAACTCTGAGATGTATTCCCATATAGTACTGAGATAAATTCCCGCAGACTGCTGAGAGAAAATCCCCCAGAATCTTCAAAAAGACTCCTCCGGAATTCTGAAAAGAGTTCCTCCTGAATTTCTTCAGAATGCTGAAAATGATTACACCAGAATCCTGAGCGATATTAGCTAGAAAAGAAAGCAAGACTTTTTCGGTATCTTCGTAGGAATTCTCTCTGAATTAAGGACTTTCCTAGAATCCTGAGAAAAAATACTCCATATCTATGAGACGGATTGACTTATAATCCCGAGAGGAATTCTCCCACAATTCAATGATAGTTTGTCTCAGAATCCTAAGAGAAGCTTTTTCTTGGGATAATCTCAAAATTTTCCAGAATCCTAAGATGGATTATCCCATAATCCTAAGACGAATTCTCCCAGAATTCTGTGAATAATTCCAATAGCGATTCTTCCATATTCTTGAGATATATTCATCTAGAATACTGAGAGAGATTCTCACAAAAGATTTTCGGATATTTAAGATGAATTCCCCAAGACTCTTAGAAGATATGACCCAGAATTCTGAAAAGGGTAGCTTAGAACCCGAAGGAGGATTATTCCAGAATGCTAAGAAAGGATCCCTCAAAATACAGGGCGAGATTGCCAAAGAAACCTGAGATATACTCTCACAGAATTCTAGGAGATAGGTTTCCCTTAGAATCCTGAGAAGAATTCCTCCAAAGTCTTTTTAAGTATTCTCCCAGAATTCCTCAGAATCTCAAGAGAATCTGCCCATAATCTTTTCAGGGATTTTCCATGATCACTAAGAGGGACTATACCAGAATCCTCAAAGGGATTTCTGGGAGCAACTGCTCAAGAATACAGAAAAAATAATTCTACTGGGAACCTCGTAGAATGCACACTAGAATTTCTTCCGAATTCTAAGAGGAATCACACAATCTATGCTAGGGATTCTCCGAAATACAAATTTCTCATCCTCTGATTCATCAATAATTAATAATTCTGGAAGAAAGTGTTCTAGAATCTTGAAAAATATAGCTCCTAAATCCCAAGGATTTCTCCAGAATCATGAGACAAATTCCCCAGAATCTTGAGGAAAATTTCCCCAAAATCCCGACGGGGATTACCCCAGAAAGCCTAATTTCACAAGTTTACAAAATAAAACGAAAGTCGTGAACTTCTGTCAACGACCAAAATTTTTGAAGCACAATTTAGCGCTGATTTTGAAACCGACCTTCAAAAGTTTTTAAGTAGAACAGTTTTTGAGTTTTAGCTCAATATCGAGTTTTACAACTTTTCAAAATATGCAATTTTCTTAAATTCAAATATACTGCGTTTTGTTCAACCAATTTCAAATATTTTTCCATAAATTAAAAGCTGAATACAATACCATTCGATCATCTGAATACAGGTTTTGCGTCAGGGGACGATCTCCTTAAATTTTAGCAAAAGTCTTAAAAAAATCTTGAAGAAATGTATTTTTTCTATAAGAAAAAAAAAAAACAATTTAAAAATTCTTTCTCGACCTTTATTTGACATATCATATGTAGGCAACTTACAGTAAAAATTTCAGCTCAATCGGAGCAGTGATTACGGAGAATGAGATGTTTGAAGTGAGCGACTTTGCTTAAAAATAGAACAAAAATCTATTTCAAATCATCAACCTTGTATGGAAAGTCAAAAAAAGAAATCCGCTCTACTGTAATTTTTTTCTTTCGCGTTTTCGAACTCAGGGCATGATTCTACACTAAAAATGATCAGCAGCTTACTGAGTTCAAAAATGCTGTAAACTAGTGTTTTCAGAGAATCTTGGGAAGAGTACCCGCAGAAGGATACCACCGGTATCCTGTGTGCGATCCCCCCAGATTCCTAAGAGAGATTCCCCCAGAATCAACCGCGATCATCCAGAAATTTCTTAGAATCCTTAGAAATACCCCAAAATCCTCAAATGAACTCCATTAGAACCCAAAGATTCCCTAGATTTCTGGTAGGTATTCCCATATAATACTGCTGAGAAAAATTCCTCCAAAATTTTTAAAAGGAATTTTCCATAACTTTGAGGATTCCTCCAAAATTCTGTTAGAGATTCCTTCAAAAATGCCGAAAATTATCACCCCAGCATCCTGAGAGACCATATCCCAGAAAAGAGAGAAAGACTCTTCCAATAGGAATTCTCCCTGAGTTCTATTAAAGATTTCTCTAGAATCCTGGGAAGATATAACTCCAGTTTTCTGAGATGAATTCTCTCAGAATTTTTAGAGGAATTCTTCCAGAGCCCAGAGGGATTTTCTCAGATTCCCTAGATGGATTCTCCCTGAATCCTGTGACGGATTGCCTTAAAATCCTAAGAGAAACTTCTCCTCGGGATTCTCCCAGAATGCTTAGAATCTAGATGACCCAGAATCCTGAGAAGGATGCGCTAGAACCCTGAAAGGGATTCTCTAGACCATAAGAAGGATTCCTCCAGAATCCTGAGAAAGATTTACTTAGACTCCTGGTAGGGATTGCCCAAGAAACCTGAGATATACAGGTATGTCTCGATCTAGTGAACCCTAGATTATATAGACCCTCGATTTTATGTACATTATTCTTACTTCAATTTTATGTACATTTTTTCAATGGTTGTGAATTCTACAATGCATTCTGAAAAAAAAACAAGTTAATATTTTTGAATCTAAAGAAAAATCGAATGTAAAAAATCGATTCGGTCGATTTCGTGGGGCTTCAACATCGATTTAAAAAATCGATTAATTGAAACAAAAACATCGATGTTGCGAACATCGATTCAAAATTGCCCAACGCTATTCGGAACACATTTAATTTAAACTAGTTTAATTTTTCAGCTCATTCGATCCTTCAGATGGCATAGCAAAACGAATACAGAGAGCAGTGAGGAAGATATACGTTTGCTTAAAATTTGTTGCTACCTGTGTTGTTGAGAAATTTGAAACAAAAAAAAAATGCATTGAGAAGGCCCGTAATGATGATTCTTGATCAAATATTCGAGTGAAAATGACTTTAACCAATCGAGAAATATCTTTCATTGTGTTTGGAAATTGAATATTTTTTTGTGAATTTTTTTTTCCTGTTATGCTTACTATGCTTCTATAATGCTTACTAGAAGAGCTAGAAGAAACTTTTTTTGATATAATGCTCAAATTGAAATGGCAGCCGAAATTCGTAATGCACACTCAGACGCGCGCACAGTCTTTGTTCACAGTTAGAATAAATCGTCATAGTCGATTTTTTTTTAAAGACACGGACACGTTTAGTACTTCCAGTGAGCTATTCGTTCTTTGAAGGAAGCACGACACTAGACAACGGACTAGCATGCAATCGAACCCGCGCTCCTAGCACGATGCGACTAAATGCTTGGTGACACTAGCCGCACGACCACGAAGCCACAAGTGTCGTTTGTCCAAGTCAGAAATGCAGTCCACAGTTGAAGTCAATCAAGTGTTTGAAATACATATCATAGTTAAGCTACAACTCTCGATTCTGTGTTCCACAAGAAAAAAATATCTCTCGATATTGATCCAAACGTACAGACGCTCTGATGTGCGACAACACATTCTATAGGGAAAAGTTGCCAGTTATCCTATTCGGGCCAATTTGTTCATGCTATAAGTGTTAGGTTTTGATTTATATGCCTTATGGATCTGGAGTGGTAAAACAACATCTATAACTCCCTCCTCAAAGTAAAAAAGCATTTGTTAACTTTGGTGTTTCACTGACTTAGTAATTCGTTTTACAGCCGTCAATGCCATTGCCAAATGGTCCGAGGACCGTATTTTCGGGCAGACTTGTTAGAATCACAAAATGGCTGCCACAATGGCGGACTTCGGCACCTAGTCACGATTTTGGGCACACAAATCTCTTCGTAAACAAAACCAGCGCACCTGAGCTTCTTATTTTAAGCTTGTTGCAAGTGAGCAAGAACAGAATAATAAAATGCACTGATGTTTGAAGCTTTCTTTTTGAGATTTGTGCGTCTGAAGTTCTGATGCACTGTTGAAGCGCGATTTCAAGAAGTTTGTCCTTAAGTGGAAACAAATACTCCTCAATTACAGTAGTTTACAAAATAAAATGAAAGTCGTGAACTTCTGTCAACGACCAAAATTTTTGAAGCACAATTTAGCGCTGACTTCGATCAACTAATGGCAGGTTTTGCGCCAGATTGATGATATTCAAGGTATTGGCGAGTTTTAGGGACGATCTCCTTAAATTTTAGCAAAATTTGAAAAGAAGTGAGCGACTTTGCCTAAAAATAGAACAAAAATCGATTTCAAATCATCAACTTTGTATGGAAAGTCGAAAAAAAAAATCCGCTCTGCTGTATTTTTTTCCTTCGCGTTCTCGAACTCAGGGCATGATTCTACACCAAAAATGATCATCAGCTTACCGAGTTCAAAAATGCTGTAAACTAGTGTTATTAATCTTAGCTATATGCTGTCTTCGGGCAAATTTCTTCATATTCTTTGAGGATTTTACCAACAAAGTGAAATTAGGGTGGTTCAAATAGTTCTCAAGATCACAATGCCAACTTTTATTGTTTCCATATAGAGACATAAAATGTTCTACAAAGTTCAAAATCACTCAATTCTTAACAACTTCACCGAAGAAACCATATTGCTATCTTTTATAGTTTAAGAGATATTATTTTTTGACGAAAAAGATTAGGGTGACACCCGAAAGAAAGGTTTTCTTTCAATAACTTTTTATACACCGGCTTCTCACAAAAAAAAATGTTTCGAGCAGCTTGAGTGCATTAATATGCAACATTAACGGGTCTCCAGTTAGCCGGAGACGGTGGGTTCGATTCCCGTTCCGGTCGAGAAAATTTTCTCGACTCCCTGGGCATAGTGTATCGTTGTGCTTGCCTCACAATATACAAAATTCATGCAATGGCTGGCAAAGAAAGCCCTCAAATTAATAACTGTGGAAGTGCTCAAAAGAACACTAAGTTAGAGAGTGGCAGGCCAAGTCCCAGTGGGGACGTAGAGCCATAAAGAAGAAGAAGAAGAAGAAGAAGAAGAAGAAGAAGAAGAAGAAGAAGAAGAAGAAGAAGAAGAATATGCAACATTTTTTCCCAAGACAGCAAAGTACTATATACTCAATTACAAAAGTTATTCATGGTTCTAAAAATGGCTTTTTTTGACACTAAATATCTCATAATGACGTAAGCTGATTTTAAGTCCTGTTTAAATGAACCTATTCTCATCTTTCAATGGTGAAAAAACGAAAATGGCGTTTTTCGTTTAAAGCGTTTAAATTTATTTTGAAAATATGTTTTTTTTTTCATAGATAAGGACCCTAAGTACGACAATATAAGAGATCTAAGTATGTTGTCATGGATAAAAATGTGTGATGTTATAAGGATAAAAAGTGTTCCAAAAAATCAACCAATCAGAACATTACCAGGAACTATATTTTCTTAGAAGAAACGGTTCAAATGTTTATTTCACTTTTTGTCCTACCACTCTTTGACTGGTCGAGGGGGTGGGGGCGGTAAAAATAATAAAACCTCATCAGATTTGTTGAAGAATTTTTAGCAAGACCCGATATTTTGATAGATATTTTTTATTTGCCCCTCAAAATGCAATATTCTGCCAAAAAATTTTAAAAGGGGGGAAACAAAAAGTCAAAATGAAATTTGTATCCGCCTAACTATGCTAGGATATACTACGTACACTCAGCGAAAAAAACTAGCGAAATTCATCGAAATACCTTATGAAAATTTGCTATAACTAATTCTTATGGATGACATAAGAATACCTTATGAAAATTGATCGTGCTTGCTATGACAAATTTCATAAGATAGACTTATGAAAAGACCAAAAAAATCCTAAAATGATGCAGACTGGATTCGATCCATAGACGTCGGGAGCACCGAGCCCGTGTTTCATCCACACGGCTACCGACGCTTGAGAATTCTATGTTGCTAAACATGAATAAAAGCCAAGCTGTGAGACGATTTTACATCATAGAGTGACCTTATGAAATTCAGCCGAATCATTATGAATTATATAAAGGCCGTTTCATAAGTTGGGCCTTATGGAAATCTTAAGGTTATTTCGCTGAGTGTAATGGTGAAAATGTGCCGTCGGCAAAAACACTGCTAACATCAGCATCAATACATACGCAGAAAATAGTCTCCAAAGCTACATCATATCCTCTCGTATTTGCACTGTTGGCTTCATTCAGTGAAACAATAACCTCCACCTCCCTTAAACCCACTATGCTTACGCAGATGTAAAACTGTAAATTTCTTGGAATGTATTTGCAAAGTTGCAACTCTCTTCTGTATGTATGTGTCTGCGCCCCACAATGTAGATTACTCGGGTTACGTACAAAAGGCTGAAACACGAAAGGCTGAAATAACAATAGGCTGAATTACGAAAGGCTGAATCACAAAAGGCTGAAAATGTCAAAAGGCTGAAATAACATAAGGCTGAAATAATGATACGACTAGTTTTCAAACGGCGAGCCTAAAGGTAACACTAACATCACAGACAAACAGACATAACACTATAATTATTCATATCTTACACTGATATAATGATCTTTATGAAAATTTGCTAGTTGGCCGACCACTCAGCCCTGACACTTTCATTGGTTTTGCTTGAGTTCGACATTTGACGCACACTACCGCTCATTGGTTGATGGTTCATTGGACGAACATGCTTCCGTT
Source organism: Aedes albopictus (assembly GCF_035046485.1). Taxonomy (NCBI): domain Eukaryota; kingdom Metazoa; phylum Arthropoda; class Insecta; order Diptera; family Culicidae; genus Aedes; species Aedes albopictus. The sequence goes on from NC_085138.1 coordinate 221,766,721, forward strand.
ACTATGTTCGAAATCGGAAAGCGTTAGGACTGTTTTTACGCGCTAAACTATGCATTATTGATTGCCTACATAACTATGACAGTATTTCTCCAAAGAATAGCATATATTTAAAAGAAGGAAAAATCTCTGATCACATTGTTGGCAGCTGTAATGGCAACCAATCTCCATAACAGCATGACTCGAAAGAATAGCTCATGCTCAAAGAAGGAAAAATCTCCAATTGAAATACCATCAGTCATTTTTTGTGTTAGTTGGTATGCATCATTAGCCTCTTCACTAGGCACATTCTATGACTAGGACTCATATATGTAGCCGATCTGATTAGCGAACGGGTAGTCATGCTGAGGGTGACGGGTTCGATTCTCCCTCGGGCCAGAACTTTATGTAATGGAAAATTCCTTGACAACCGCGGGCATAAAGTATATTCCTGCCTGTCACACGATATACAAATGCAAAGTGGTCATTGACAGAGAAGGCTCTCAATTAATAAATGTTGAAATGCGTATAGAAGCTGAAAGCAGGCTTTGTCTCAGTTGGGACGGTACGCCAGAAAAAAAAAGAAGAAGTACTATAACTCATTTCCTGCATTTTTGCAATTTCAGCCTTTTGTGCATTCAGCCTTTTGAAATTCAGCCTTATGTTACTTTCAGCCTTTCGTGTTCAGCCTTTTGTGCATTCAGCCTTTTGAAATTCAGCCTTATGTTAGCATCCCGATTACTCATCATTACCAAATTACCCCGAGTGCCTTCTATTAGGTAGCAATTTCCAGCTCAGTTAGACACAAATTAGATTCAGTGTGGCGACGAGGTCCGACGACGAATCCTTCGTCGAGCTGCCATGTAACGAACACCCCTCGCTCACAAACAGGGATCACCATACCGACCAAACCGACAAGTTTTACACACAGCTTGCTGTCCATGTGTTTCATCTCACACTGCCACCATCCGAAACGTTTCCCCTCCGAAACATTTGAATCATGCGCACCAGGAGATGCTGCATCGATTTGGAGGGGATTTTCTTATGTACTTTCTGTATTCCACCCCGATGTACAAACGGATTTCAAATATACATAAACTCACAAGTTCAAATTGCTTCTTCGTAGCAGCACCAGAGTAATGCCAAGCACCGAGCTCTCGAGTTTAGGTATAATGAGATTGTACAAATTGAGTTTTGCTCTCTTTACTTTTGTTACGACGACGACAGCGTCGTCGAGCTATGGTAGTGGAATAATTCCCAGACATGGAGTCGACGTTGACTGACTGACTGACTGGACTGACGCTGCTGGTTGCTGCTGCCACACGATGATGGCAGGTTTTCTCGTGATTTTTGCTTCTCTCCTTTCTTCAGTGTTTTATTTTTGCCATTCAAAAATTGGCAAATTGAAAAAAATATGGCTGATTATGGTCGCTCCGTGTACGTTGACGACCATTTCCGTTCCGAGATGACGACGACGACAGCAGTTCTGAGTGCCTCTAATCATACTGGGACTTGGTCGGATTATGTAGTATGTAGTGTATGTAGTAGCAAGTTGTTTGGGAATATTTTTAGGGGTGAGTGATGTGAGACTGGTTCGACTTTCCCTTGAGGATGTTGGTTAATTGAATTATTGGATAAGTGGTTACCGGATTGCTGTGTACTATTATGCACATTGTCTGAGTAATATTATAGGCATGATAAGCATATAATCCAGTTATTATATTTTTTGAACAATACAGCAACAAATCTAGCTTTTCACTTACAACATAATATTTGTAACTACGTAGAGTGTCGCCGACTCATCTCCAATTTCATGGGCTATGGGCATCACGCCCGCTAGCACACATGCCGGGTCCTTTGATACCGTGCGGTATGCGCTTAACACTCTAAAGGCACAACAGCCTGTGGGTACTCTCGAGTCGTTCCACGTTTCGATTGACCACTAGCGCATTCGACAATGCAGCGGTGCCATTCCGTTGTATGGAGACCGCTACTGTCGCGAGCAGCTTACGCTTACTCGAAGCTATTGCCGAGCATTTGACATTATCTTTGACAAACGCCATTATGGCCATGCGTGCCCTTTTGCAGGCATATTCCACATGGCATCCGAATTTTAAGCTTATCGTTGATCATGACCCCCCATTGCTTCAGTGAGCGCTTAGAGTTGATCGTGCACCCGCCTGTGCTGGCCACTGCCTGTTGTTTAGACTTGCGGTTGCTCACCACCACCTCCGTTTTGTTGTGCGCGAGTGCCAGCTGTCTCGACCTCATCCAGTCCTCTACTATGCAAATTGCGTACGTTGTGGTCAGTTTCACTTCCTCTATCGACGCCGTATACCACGAGGTAATATCGTCGGCAAAGTCGGCTAACGTTAGGCCTGGTGGAAGATTGAGCCTCAATACGCCATCATACGCCGAGTTCCAAAGTACTGGGCCCAGGATAAACCCCTGAGGTACCCGCGGTGGTGTTGTAACTCCTCCCGCCTTCCTCGGTGTCATAGATTAGCACCCGATTCTAGAAGTAGCGCTCCATTATCCGTCACAGGCTAACCGGGATTCCTAGGTGGTGTATGGCGCACTCGATAATGGCCCAGCTAACGCTGTTGAGCGCATTCTTTACGTCCAGTGTAACGACCGCGCAATAGCGGACTCGCGTTCGCTTTTTTTGAAGCCATATTTCGGCCGTTTTGGTTACAACCCTAATAGCGTCCACCGTTGATCGACCCTTCCGGAAGCCGAATTGGTTATTCGAGAGGCCAGAGTCTTCGGGTTTCTCGGTGTTCACCATCAGCCTCGACAGAATGATCCGTTCCAACAGTTTTCCGGCGGTGTCCAGAAGGCAGAGAGGTCTGTATGCCGGGTTTGGGCAGTAGAACCAATCTTTGTTTTCACCTCTCCGGAAATTCGCCTCTGTCTAGACACATCTGCATAGCCATTCTGAACATGTCAGGAGTGGCCTCGATGGCCGTCTTGATGGCTAATGTCGGGATACCATCCGGACGCGGAGCCTTGTTCAACTTAAGCGACTTTGCTATTGCAATGAGTTCGTCGTTCGTCACCGGGGCTACCTCGCTATGGCCGGTTTGGTCATAGGGAACGGGGGTCCATGCTCTTGCATCGTGGCACGGGATCAGCGTTTCCACGATCTTCTGCAGCATCTCTGGGGAGCGTTCTGGGGAGCGTTCTGCGGGTGCTGACGCGCCCTTCATTTTGGCCATGACTACTCTGTAGGCATCACCCCATGGGGTCGTGTTGGCTGCCTCGCAAAGATTTTCGAAGCACGCCCGCTTACGTGCTTTAATCTCTTTATTCAGTGCCAGTTTACCTGCCCTGTAGGCCTGACTTCGTTCAATTCTATCCCCATCGGTACGAGCCCTTTGCATCCTCCTTCTAACTCTTAAACAGGATGCGCGGAGTTCGGCGATTTCTGGACACCACCAGTACACGGGTTTGCGTTCATTTCTGGGTAGGGATCGCCTTGGCATAGCGGCGTCACATGCACGGCTTGAGGTTTCGACTAGATCATCGCTGGATAGATCGTCGGTGTTACCCTTCATAAACAATCGTTCCACAAATGCCGCGAGGTCAGCCATCCCCGATGACGTTCGATGACCTTCGGCTGTGGCCGTCTTCCTCCGTGTTCCACTCTGTATCGAACCGCCAGATGGTCACTGTGCGTATATCCAACGTCGACCTTCCAGTCCGAGCTAGGGTATAGACCCGGGATCCAGAAGGGCACATCAACGATGGGCTCTGCACCGTTTCTACTGTAGGTTTTTTTGTCGCCTACGTTTGCGACATTCATGTTCAGTCTAGCCATAGCTTCGAGTAGAGTTCAGCCCAGGGATGGCATATGTACAGATTTATCAGTTTTATACAGATTTTTCAGCATTTGTACAGATTTCATTTTATATGAAATACAGATTTTTGGGCTAGTGAAGCTATTTTATTTTTGTATGGGATACAGATTTTTCATCCAAATTTTGTATGGGATACATATTTTTGAAAAGTGCGATACAGATTTATCAAAAAAATCATCTGGCATCCCTGGTTTAGCCTCTCGCGTTAGTCAAGCGGCTACCCCACTCAATCGCCCAGGCGTTGAAGTCTCCACCAATGAACACGGGACTCAATCCCATAACACAGTGTTTTAAATAGTCGATCTCACGATCAAAATTGAATAACTTTAAAACTATTGAATTTGGATGTTGGGTGACATCGGTGAACTTTCTTGATATGATAACGTGTAAATTTTGCCATAATGACTGTGATAATAATTCCACCTTAAAAACAATTTTGCTAAAATAAAAATAAGACACTAAATTTCTTTAGAAACTCGGAATGTTGGAATTTTGGACGTATTTCTTCAACAACCTCTTATAACTAATTTTTTGAGTATAACTTTTAAATGGTATTTTATTTTTTCATTTCTTCGTGTCTTCTACAAAGTTATAAGGAATGCAAACACACATGTTTTGTATGGATATTATGGATTTTCTGAAAATGTCAGGTCAACTTCCACCCTGAATTGTTTAGTTCTACGCAAGTCTACGCAGCTGGGGTTTTGGCAGCTGAAGCTTACATGCTTCCACTATCACGTGATGTTGATTACTTTTGTTCGTTTTTGTTTAAGGACAGACTTGTTAGAATTCCAAAATAGCTGCCACAATGGTCGACTTTGGCACCTACTCATTTCGAAAGCACAAATCTCTTTGTAAACAAAACCAGCGCACCTGAGCTTTTTATTTTAAGCTTATTACAAGTGAGCAAGGACAGAATAATAAAATGCACTGTTGTTTGAAGCTTGTTTCTTGAGATTTGTGCGTCTGAAGTTCTGATGCACTGTTAAAGCGGGATTTTAAGACGTTTGTCCTTAAATGGTATGTTTTTTTGCGAAACATTATTATTACCCTTATTGGCGAGTTTTTAAGGTGTGCAATAATTTGCGATTTACCCTAGTAATTTTATGTAGCTAAAACTGTTGTGTTCAAAATTTGTTTATAAAAAACTGTTCAAATAAAGAGGTTACTTTGCGTAGCATGTAGTTATATTCGAATGAGTGTAATCAGTTTCGTACCTTTTAATTCCGCCCTATGTTGCTTATTCTTTGACAGATACGCGTATTTCGACTACCACTTGTAACTGACACTGAGGAAGATTACAAGTGGTAGTCGAAGTACGCGTATCTGTCAAAGGATAAGCAACATAGGGCGGAATTAAAAGGTACGAAACTGATTACACTCATTCGAAGAGGGTATTCTGCTTAGAGGGTTCGAAAAGTCGGTACAAGATGTAGTTATATGTTGATTCACCGTTAGGAATATATTTTCACATAGATAATAAGTTATGATAGCTAAACTCATTGCATTTTCACTCAGTACTCCGCAAACTTAATTTTATGTGTAGAATGGTGTTCAAATTTCATATCTATATACATAAAAATTAGTTTGAGTTCCCTTTAAAACAAAAAAAACTTACGAACAGATGAACCGATCAGCATGATTTTTGCACGGTTCGATCCATCTTCAGGATGGCAGTGTTTATATGTAGAAGACGTAACAAAAATCTACTTGAATGAAGAGTAATTGTAAAGTAACCCCAAAATGAAAATGTGATTCCCAAAACTATCTAGAAAAGGTTAAAACAAATAAACTGGTTTAAGGGGTCGTTCACAAATAATGACCCATATTTCTTACAATTGAGCACAACAAAAAGTTGTTCAACAAGTTTTCTTGTAAATGACATTTCCTACAGCTTTGCTAAAAGACAGAAACACGTTATCTTCACTTATGAAAAAAATGAATTTTATTCATATTTCTAGGAGAATGAATCACATTAGTTCGAGGACAATGAACCTCTAACATCATTTTTTTCCAGGTCCAAATGATCACGAATGTGGGCCTTTGGTAACAGTGTGCACCTCAAGGATCATCGGAATCACTCTGAAATGAGGTGGCCCTTGTTTCCAAACAATATATGTTATGAAAATATAATTATTTTTCAGTTCTCAGTACTCAAAAAAATATGACGATTCAAGCCATTTTTGGGGGTGAAGACATACGTTGCTCTTAGAGAGGTTATAAGAAATCATTTCTGACCTTTACGTGGATTAATATTAATAATAAACTTTTTGCCCATGAATTCGATCCTGTTACTCCAGTGTGCCTTTATGAGTACTGAAAAGTAGTACTTTTCAGCACCTTCGTCAGCGTACACTCTTCAGTAACTACCCTGTCTTCCGTGGATTCAGCTGCTGCATCTATACATCTACTGAAAATTTGATTTTTAAATTTTGAGAAATGTATTGTATCTGAGCCGCTACGATTTTTTTTCTCAAATTTTTAGAACTTAATTTTGTTACCTAAAATCAGATTCAAAGAGATTTTCTGAAATCACCTATTGACAGCTGGTCAACTGTACTAAATGCGACGAGGGGTGATTCGACAAATGATAGCATTCTTGAAGGAATCTCTAGGTAATATCAAAAAAACATCTCCAGAGAGAATCCCAAAGAATCTGCAATAACACAAGGTGACTGGTAACCAGTCTTTCACCAGAGTTTACAAACAAAAAATGTATGGCAATGTGGTTTTAAAAATGATCCAACGTTAAGTTGCTTCATAATTCATATTGAACTTAATTCTTTTTTTTTCTCTCCTTTTCTTAACATCTTTACTGAGGCAAAATCTGCTTCTCAGCTTAGCACTTTCACAGTTATTATTTGAGAGCTTCCTCTGTTAATGACCGTTTTGTATTTGTACACCTCGACGATATTCTATGGCCAAGGAAGAAAATAATATTTCCATAACAATATGATCTAGGACCGATCGGGAATCAAGCCCGTTACCCTCAGCATGGTTTTGCTAAACACCCGCACGTTTACCCATTCTGCTGTAAGGGTTCTAATTTGAACCCTCATGTGGACGGTTTAACAGGAACAGGAACAGGAAAATTTCTATAAGAAGACAAAGAACGAATGATGTTAGGCCGTTACAAATGTTTATTTCACTTTTTGTCCCACCACCACTCTTTGGCTGCTGGTAGAGGAAGGGATGAAAATAATAAGCCATTTAATCTGAGAAATATTAAAAACGCATCGGATTTGTTAAAGAATTTTTGGCAAGTCCCGATATTTTGATAAATATTTTTTTTATCTGCCCCCTCAAATTGCAAAATCCGGCCAAAACTTTTGAAAGGGGGGGAGACAAAAACTAAAACTTGTTTTCCGGAAAGTCAAAACTGAAAACCAACACTAAATGACGATAAGACGTTCAAATAAACACCTTAACAATAAAACAACACAATTTTCGAATCCTTGAAAAATGCCCAATAAGGACCGAAACATCGGGTTAAGAAAACATATGGTTGTTTTTAATTGACCAAATTAGACTGAAATGCCCATAAACCCCCCAAAGATATCATTTAATGGTTTATATAGAGTAGTGCATGTCAATATATGTGCGTTATTTATGCAATTCGTACAGCTTTAACAGCATGGTTACTTGGGAATGCTTTCATCCCTATTTAAAGTGGAAACCTACAGTTGCAAAGTTAGAACTGTTCAAACATTCCATTATTCAACAAATTGCTATTCTAATGTTCAAATGAAACACGTTGCTCCCATCAAACGCGCAGTCTTTCTACGCACATTGCACTTCAGAATAGCGGCCATCTTGGAATCCACGAGATTCTTTCAAAACAAACCTTTTGAACCTTCATTGTTTTATTTTTCTGTGGTTAACCAAAGCCAATGTAGGGTTATGCTTCCCAGAGTGGAAGGCTTCGCAGCAGTCGGTTGCTATGACACCATGAGTATTCACAATCATAATCATCATCCAATGCAATGCACCCCCGTACTGCAGCCTCCCGTTGCACCTCGTCGTCATCAGACCAGAAGATATGCCATGCATAGCACAGCCTGCTTATACCAAACGCGATACCCCTACTCTATTCGCGGAGTTTCATGATTATGATTCCGCTTTCGGTTGAGTGCGCCCCTGCTTTATGTACCTTCGCCGTCGTCTGCTCGCATGTATTACATTCACATATGGAACCGTAATACTGCTGCAGCAATATGGATGCAAAAATATGTGAAGCGTGCTACAGTCTTTATTATCCAATCTAGCTGTCCTCGGCTCCAATGACGGCGGCGATGCGATTCCGCGCCGACAGTCACAAAATTCTTAATTATTACGGGGGTTCGCCTCCTCCTATACAAAGATGCGAACAAAATGGCATGCACTGCACACATAGGCGCGGGGAGTCGTAAATATTATCCCGGCTTTGACTCTGTTCGTCGTGTATTACTGGCTACACTGGTGCTTACCATGTCGAAAACCACCACTCCATAATGCTCATTAATGTTTGCCTCTTGTTAGTACGGAACAACGAAGTATACGAGGGAATGACGCTGACGATGATCTGCGATACGGCCATCATGGAGCAAAGCATATTGAATTTATGTGGAAAAATGGTTTAGGGGAATTTTATGTGTTGATACGGATTTTAACGACCAGATGGCGCTATAAGTCTCTAACAGAAAAAATACAAATCTTGGATTAAGAGGTTCGACTAATTTTATATAAGAACAATTGTGTTCAATATAAATTTATCAAGCTATGATACAAAAGGTTCAAAAAGTATATTAACGGTTGATCAAAACTTTACATTTGAAGCAAAGTTACAGCACCATTTCTTCAGTACGAACGAAATCTCGGACCTTCCTCTTGATCAGCGCAGCGCCAGCACAATATATGTCCACTAGCATGGGACAAAAATCAAATTCTCACTCCAGTCGACTTTTTGGATTCCACTTACACAGATAAAAATAATGAGATTTACACGTCATGTAAACTTCATATTGTTGGAAGCTAGTCCACCATGGCCACGCAAGCCATAGCGAGACTAGCTCCGTCGATGCCTGTTTCTTAATAATAAATAAAAAGAACTCTAGACATCTTCCATCAAACTAGACGGCTGCCGACTGATACCTCAATCAGCAACCGCTACACTCTTTATTCATTCCAGGTATATACAATTGTTCAATCATCTTCAATAACAACATACCTACGCCAACAAATCTACCTCGCTCCAACACTCCAAACTCGTACCTGAAGGTTCGACGCTATCCGAGCGCTCAACGCTACCTAACTTCCAACACATATTAGTCATGCAAACATAGTGTTATGATGGTTTACATGATATATCATGTAAATTTATGTTATATGTCATGTAAACATTGAGAGTCATGCTGAATTACATGACATCAAGCATCACATATAATGGAAATTTACATGATATTTTCTGACTTTTACATGATATGTCATGTAAACTTCTGTGACATCCCACGCTCCAAACATGTATATCAAATGTCACAGAATTTTACACTCCTTTTTCGATCTGTGTAGGTCCCACACCGTTTAAAATTGTTAAATCGAGTTCATTCTAACAAAATGACCTCCATCGCCTTCAACACATTTCTCCATCAGATTGTAAAATTACAGGTTGCTTACAACTTTGCGTGCAAAACTTTCTTCTATGGAAAATTGAACTATACACATTCATGGTATATAAAGGAGGGCCTCAGCATCAATCAATCTAAAGTCGCAATTGTCACTTTCACCAAAAGAAGAAAGATCAACCTAAGAGCTTTTCGGCTTGGAAGGATGCGATTCTCAATCTGCTACCTTTGCATGAGTACGACGCAGAAAAGGAATTGCTGAGACTTAAACGAGTTGAAAAGTTTATGCCAGGTGATCTTGTAGGTCACCAGAGCATTTCACAATACTTCCAAAATAGGCCAGTACATAATAGAAATGATTAAAGACTGGATAAATCCGGTGGAGAACCATGATGTTCCTTACAAGTTGCACAAAACAACTCGCGCAGATTGGGAAGTCGGAGGTCCCACTGTTCGTCAAGTATCAATCAAATTCTATACATAAATTCTATACAGAAATTCTATGCAGAACGCTCAAAAGTTTGAATAAATACGGGAACAGGAATCTACGGCCCTGGAATACAAATTTCAGTGGCGATGGGACACAATCCTACCGTGTTTCAAGCAGAGTTCTTGGTATTTTGAAATACGCAAGTATCCGTCTTAAGAGACAATACAGGAATGCTCAAGGATATGCAAATATTTGTATTTTCTCAGATAGTCAAGCTGCACTAAAAGCATTGTGCGCTTACAAATGCACTTTAAAGCTTGTTTGGGAAAGCATTCTTTCATTACGCAGGTTATGCCAAGGGAACTCAGTTAACTTATACTGGATTCCAGGCTACTGTGGCATTGAAGGGAATGAAATGGCAGACGAGCTTGCTAATAGTGGTTCCAATTTACAGTTTGCTGGCCCGGGATGATAACCAAAGGCTGAATTTCAGAAGGCTGATTGCACAAAAGGCTGAATACGAAAGGCTGAAATTAAGAAACTGTAACATAAGACTGAAATTACAAAAGGCTGAAAATACGAAAATGCATATATAAGTTATAGCATTTCTTCATTTTCTTGGAGTTACGCCTGAGATAAAGCCTGCTTCTCAGTTTTGGCAAATCGTGTAACAGGCACGAAAATGCTCAATGCCAAAGGGAGCCAAGCTAGGAGCCAAGAAACTTTTCACAATGGAAAGTTCTTGGCCCAAACGCGTAACCCTCAGCATAAGCCATAGTTTGGAAACTGAGCTTAGTGAAGAGGCTAATGATGCACACCAACGAACACAAAAAGGAACTGATAATATTTATATCGTCAATTTTTCCCTTTTTAAACATGAGCTATTCTTTCGGGTCATGTTGTTTTGGAGATTGTTGTCGTTACGGGTATTAGGAATATCATATGAAATTTTCCCTTCTTTAAAATATTTGCTATTCTTTTGAAAATTTTTGTCTAAGTAATGTAGGCGTTCAATAATGCATAGCACTATGACCAGTCGTAAAACTTTCCGATTCAGATCATTTTAACTGAAGCATGTTCCATTTTGGCTTAGTTTGGCCAACCATGCACTAGGGGACGGAAGGGCGGCAAAACGTCAAGACCATTAAACCAGTGTATGTTTGTAATTATTTCCAATCAGAGTGACACTTCTGCTTGTCTGAGTTGTTAGTGTTGAGGTTAGCCTTTAGGCTGGTGCGTTTGAAAACTAGTCGAATCATTATTTCAGCCTTTTGATACATTCAGCCTTTTGTAATTTCAGCCTTTTGGTTGTACAATAAAAACGGACCTGAAATGCTGGGCTGAGCAGAGGGTGATATCCAATTTAATGGACGTCAAAAATAGCAATCAGTCAAAACGATTTATAACACCAAATGCTTATAGAACCAAAAAGCTCTGGCTCAACAAGAGAGCTCGATGTACGTACACTGGTCTAGTAACTGACTGGCCTGAGCAGGTATCACTTGAAAAGTATTGGAAAGATTCAGAGTGATATGTATCTGTCGTTTCTGTAATACGGAACGTAAAATCTCGGAACAACTGCTTCGCAGTTGTAGTGCTTTATACACGCGCAGGCAAAGATTTCTAAATAGTGGTTGCTTGCAACCGAGTGAGATCTGGTTTGCTGAACCTGGGAAGGTCTTGGGATTTATAAATTCCATTACACCTGACTGCGAGACGACGCGTCGTGGCACAAGCTGATTACTTGACACATGGTAATTAGCTGGCTAGATGCGAATATCAAAACGGGACATGCCACAAAAGTTCAGCCTATTGGACGCAGTGGCTTAATTTCCCCAATAGGGAAGGGAAAAAATACTTTTACGGAATTTTATTTCCAAATTGAATTGTGTTTATTTGAACATTTTCCGAAAAATACAAATTGCTGACAAAAAATAAACTTAAGAAGTTGACATTTTGCAACAAAATATAGAGAGGAAATGAGTTTGTAGATTCAGCGATACAAACATGAATAATATAACTGAATGAATTAGTATCTTGTTGACAATGTTATCACATTATTTTATAAGGGAAAAATGAGCCTGAGTCTGAACTCTGGTTTTCAACGTCTTTTCATTCAATGGTAGAGAACGCGTGGAAACTTCTTTAGAGAAATACATTTTCCAGTAATGCTAATATTCACGTTCATGCCCATTACTAATAACACAAATATATATTTTTATTTTATTTTTTTTTTATGGAATTGGGTTTCATTCGGAAGAGAGCCTTCTCACCTTAGTATTTAACGAGACGAAAGACATCCTTTTATTATTATTTTTTCTTCTTGTTCCTTTTTTCAGCAAAAGTTTCAATGAGAAAAAGCCTGCATCACAGCATGTTTCTCAGCTTAGTGTGAGGTGTTCTATTAGCATTTTAGCAGTAATTAACTGAGAGCTACTTTACCAATAGTCCATTTTGTATTTTTATAAACTTTGGCAGGCACTAAGATATTGTGATGTGCACAAGAATGCTTTGTCTATATGGGCCCCATTATCCCTTATAAAAACGAAATTATTTCCATAGAGCTAACTCCTATTGCAACAATTTTACTCGCCGCGAGTTGCATTTCAAAGAATCATCTCATTATTCGACATGATTAGTTATGATCATAGCGGAGCACGTTTTTCATTTGTAGTTTGCGCCTCAGCGGCAACGTGGTTGTCGGTCACAGTTTCCAAGCTGAATCAACATTGGATATGGCTACCACTCTTACAGCAGTACCACAGCAGAGCACTTGTTGTCTATCGCTTCTACCGGATATAGTTTTGCCCTCCGTGTTGTTGGTCATCCTCTTCCAGAGCCAGTTCCATCAGTGGGTAGTGGTGGTCGGTCGGCGGATAGTACCGATAGTTATGATTGCCTTTTTCCAATGCTGTTTTGCATAATTGGTACTACGGCGGCTCCAATTGAATCAATATTGAACAGCGCGCACTTGTTATTAGCTCTTGACACAGAAATATGTGCCAAGCTGCCTCTGAGCGTGGGCTGAGTAGAATGAAAAGTGAAATTTTATTTATTTTTTTTTTTTTGCTTTATGCTGATGAGATGTGTTTAGCGGTCGATCGGTTCATCTGCATTTGAAAGACGATGATGTTCTTTGATCGGATGCTGTCTGTAAGAGTACGGTGATTTGATTAGGGAAAGGAAAGCAAAGATGACGGAGGCACTTTTAATTCATTTTATGATTTTATATTTACTTTCTCTTCTACAATGCAACTGTTCAACTATTTTGCATTTGTGTATTAACTATACAGACGAAAGAACTCGAAATTATGTCTAACGTTTAGAAAAAATGACTTGATTATATCCTCCATATTTTATTTGCAGGCCAAATTTGGCCTAAACAAATAAAAATCCGTTCGTCGGGTCATTAATCGGTAATAATTTAATAACTTTTTCCGCAAGCATCCAATCGTTTTGAGGTCTTCGAAGAAATGGTTCATAATTGATTTGTCTACACAGACAAAAATAATGAGGTTTACACGTCATGTAAACTTCATTTAAGTCATGTAAATTTCGTGTTATGATAGTTTACATGATATATCATGTAAATTTGTGTTATATGTGTTCGCAACAGCGAAGATTTGTCGTCGACGCAATCCGGCCGATCCGCGCGTCGCTAGCAGCACGTCATAACATGTTTTGCCAACCGAGATGCCAACCCGCAGCCGGCAGACGCTACGAGAGGCACAAGAGAGAAAAAGTACAGCCAACCGCCTCGTGCCGTCAACTACATAGCCAATCAGGACCAAGGGAAACTCAGCCAATCAGAAAATTCTATCTCATATTGAACCACTGTATAAAAGTAGATGTAGGTCGAGCAGTCAGCACTCTTCGTGTTCGTAATGTTACTTGGCCGGGGTTCTGCTAAATCGAACTATGAGCCAAAAATTGTATTCCGAGATTCATTCATTTATTTAGTTAACATCAAATTCATGATAATACTGGATCAACAATTTGCCACCATAATACTCGATTTGCAGCTGCAGCTCTCCAACGTCGGTCACGCCCAACACTCGCCAGATCACGCTCCACCTGGTCCGCCCCCCTGGTCCCCTGGTGCTCTCTGCACTCCACGCCTTCTTGTACCAACCGGATGGTTAGCAAACACCAGCTTTGCAGGGTTGTTGTCCGGCATTCTTGCAACATGCCCTGCCCATAGTATCCTTCCGGCTTTGGCCACTTTCTGGATGCTGGGTTCGCCGTAAAGTGCAGCGAGTTCATGGTTCATCCTCCTCCGCAACACACCGTTCTCCTGTACGCCGCCGAAGATCGTCCTTAGCACCCGTCGCTCGAAAACTCCGAGTACTTGCAGGTCCTCCTCGAGCATCGTCCATATTTCGTGTCCGTAGAGAACCACCGGTCTTTTTAACGTCTTGTACATGGTACATTTGGTGCGGGGGTGAATCTTTTTTGACCGCAGTTTCTTCTGGAGCCCATAGAAGGCACGACTTCCACTGACATTGCGCCTTCGTATGTCACGGCTCACGTTATTGTCAGCCGTTAACAAGGAACCGAGGTAGACGAATTCATCTACCACTTCGAAAGTATCCCCGTCTATCGTAACATTGCTGCCAAGGCTTGTCCTGTCTCGCTCAGTCCCACCAACCAGCATGTACTTTGTCTTAGCCGCATTCACCACCAGTCCGACCTTTGCTGCTTCGCGTTTCAGGCGGGTGTACAGTTCTGCCACCGTTCCAAATGTTCTAGCAATAATATCCATGTCATCCGCAAAACAGACAAATTGTCCGGATTTTGTGAAGATCGTACCCCGGCTGTTGAGCCCGGCTCGTCGCATCACACCTTCCAGAGCGATGTTGAATAGTATGCATGAGAGTCCGTCACCTTGTCGCAGTCCCCGGCGAGATTTGCATGATCTGGATAGTTCACCCGAAACCCTTACGCAGTTTTGCACACCGTCCATCGTTGCTTTATTCAGTCTAGTCAGCTTCCCAGGAAAGCCAATTTCGTCCATGATTCTCCATAGCTCTGCGTGGTCGATACCTACTGTTGTATGCCGCTTTGAAGTCGTTGAACAAGTGATGCGTTGGGACCTGGTATTCACGGCATTTCTGGAGGATTTGCCGTACGGTGAAGTTCTGGTTCGTTGTCGACCGGCCGTCGATAAAGCCGGCTTGATGACTTCCCACGAACTCATTCGTTTTCGGTGACAGACGACGTAAGATAATCTGGGATATCACTTTGTAGGCAGCATTGACAAGTCCTCACAGTCCTGAAGTCCTCACATTCCAAATGGTCGCCTTTCGGGCCTTGTGAATGGGGCAGATTACCCCTTCCTTCCACTCCTCCGGTAGCTGTTCGGTTTCCCAGATCCTGACTATCAGCCGATGCAGACAGGTGGCCAACTTTTCTGGGCCCATCTTGATGAGTTCAGCTGCGATGCCATCCTTACCAGCTGCTTTGTTGGTTTTGAGCTGGTGAATGGCATCCTTAACTTCCCTCAGCGTGGGAGTTGGTTCATTTCTGTCCTCTGCTGAATTGGCGTCGTCGTTTCCTCCGTTGCCGTGGTCTCCCGTGCCTACGTTCATGAACCACGTAGACCACAATTTGGCCATCTCAGACCCCTTATCCCCCCTCGTAGACTTTCGTCCATACACAAATTTTGAAATTTGTCCGGAGCGTAGACTTTGGCCAGAGCCTTTCTGCCTCCCAAAAAGTCTACGAATACTCAATCCTGAATTGCTTGTTCAGCAATTTTTTGACGAAAATAGAACAGCAGAACTATTTCGGTAGCTTCGGTAATCGATTTTACTGAGGCTCAGTACTACATCAACTGTCAAAACCGGGTGCAAAAGGTAAATAATGCATTATAGCTGTATTTAGCTGTTCTATTTTCGTCAAAAAATTACCGAACACGGTATTCCAAATTAAGTGTGCGTGGTTCATGAACGGCGCCTTATATTGCCGTGTAAAGCATAGTTGTCCCATGTTCATAGGGTATCCAGAACATGGGACAACTATGCTACATACGGCAGTACAGTTTGCAATATCACAGCAAACTATGCAATGAGTTTTAAATTTGCTATTAGACTCTGCTCGAGAATCTCCTTAAATGTTTTGAAAACATAATACCATCTACAAACCATATAATGTTACATTTCTACTGAAAATAAGCAAGTAATCCAAGGCTAGGGTAGAAGCTTCAGTTTTGGCCAGTCCGGAGTTTTGGCCATAGTGCGGTATTGAGCCTGTTGCGATCTAAATCGGCGTAAATCTAATTTTTACTAGTAGATCCTAATACAATATGATGATTACAGCTGTGAAAACCACACATTTTGATTAAAAACGGGAAGAAAAAAATATGTTTGCTTAAAAAATCTGCTCCCATATATCTATTTTGGCCAGGGTGCTTCTAATTTGGCCTCTACCATAAGAAATACACGTGATTGGCCAAAATAGAAACTAAACTTAAAAATATGGCCAAAACTGCGGCAGAGCTTCTATTTTGGCCAGTGCCACTTTTAATACAAAAATCAAGTATTGGCTTGATTTCTGCATTTTTCCTTCAAAATGTAGATTGAAACCTTTCATTTGACGCATTGATTGTTAGCATAGGATTATTGGTTATTTTTATAAAAATGATTTCCCTTAGACTGGCCAAAACCGGTGCCCGCACCCTAATCTTTATTTGACTCCCACAGATTCTGCTTACCAATTGAATAAATAGTGCGGAGTAAAATCGAATTTTTCAATCTCCCTTGTAATTATATTGTATAATTGTTTTTGTAACGGTGTAAAATAGTTATTTATGCAACAAGTTGCAAAATGATGATTTTTTCAGCAGGAGTTGTACGTTTATCCAACGAGGCTTGCCGAGTTGGATAAATACGACGAGTGCTGAAAAAATCGAGTTTTGCAACGAGTTGCATACAAAGTTTTTTGCAATTGCAAAAAATACTCATCAGTATAAGTCCCGTAACGTGGGTAGATCACCTTAGAACGGTGCGTTACGGTGTAAGATCTACCACATTGCATCAAATTTTAATCTTGTTATTTTCTTGACTAAAGTGGTAGCATTGCAGATTAAAATTTGATGTATTTTTTGTTATGTTTATGTTTTGTTTTTAACTGCTAATAATCCTTTTGTTTTAGGGAGATTCAGGTAATTTTACTGTATTATTTTGAAAAATAGTAACTGTAACGAGCGTATCACTTATATCTTATCCAGTATTTATTTATTAATCCTCTATTTTCTTTTCAGTGAATCTTACCATCATAGCTGGCGCACTAATAAATCTTTTTAGCAAGTCACCGTACACATCATCATATTGATACATGCGAACATGTTTAAATATCTATATCGTTCTGGAAGCGTTTGGTACGGGAGGTCCACGCTTCCATCTTTCCCCTCGATTTCAAGGGGTAGAATGTTTTCAAATATTGACTATGTTGAAATCGTTCTATCCCTTGAAATCTTCTCTGCGGTACATGCTGCGCAGTTGGCCTGGCCATTAGACAAGAAAAATGATAGACTTGAAAAGTCTTCATTTTCCAGGATGCATTCAAGTAATGGCTGCGTTAGTGTGAGATTAGATTAGATTAGATTAGATTAGATTGCAAAAAATACCCATCAGTATAATCTTTTCTTGCTATACGAACATGTATCAAGAGCAACCACGTGCCATCATTCATGCGCGTCAGAGTGCTGCTTTTGATCAGGTAGGCTATGCTAGGGCAGGTGTCAGAAATTTGCAAGCTCCCGTCGTCGTCATACCGCAGCATGGGCAAGAAGAAAAGTAGTTTCAGCTGCTGTTTCTACACCTGATGTGCTGCAGTCCTAATCAGATCCTGAAAGGTCCTAATTCAGATTCGAGCTGCTCAGAGAACGTAGAAGCAGCAGCAGTGTCTACGGTAGCCGCGAAAGTTATCGAAAACTGGGTTCTGGCAAAGGTGCCGAAAAGTGCTACTTTTCAGCACTCTCAAGAGTGCCGAAAAGTAGTACTTTTCTGCGCTTTTGATTTAGTGAAGAAAAGTAGGCTGTGTTATCATTGTAACCGCGAGTGAAAAGTAGGGGAAAACGCAACGCAATTACAAAAAATAAATTTATGCAATTCTGTATCACACTTTCTTATTTATTTAATTCATTTCGGTATCATAATGACCAATTTTTTCGAACTGTTTCATTATGCAACTGAAAAAAGTTGCATAATGAAAAATAGTTGCATAATGTTCATTATGCAACTCATTTGAGTTGCATTATGAACATTATGCAACTCAAATGAGTTATATAATGAAACGAATCATTGCATAAAGTTTTATAGCTACTCGTTGCAAAACTGGATTTTATCAGCACTCTTCCTATCATAATGTTACTTGGCCGGGGTTCTGCTAAACCGAACTATGAGCCAAAAAGTTGTTTCCGAGATATTTAAGCTTAAAATTCAACCACTCACAAATAAACAACAGCTAAGATTATTTAAAACTTGTCCACACACATGTAACTTACAAGCCTCTATTAACCATCAGAAATGAAGAATATATGTAAATTATTTGAAATCATTGATATAATTTCATTCAATTTCTCAGTACTTTGCACTCAGTTCACTCTGGCTGAACAAAAACATTGGAATATGGTTTATAGTTCAGTGTGGCTGACTGTGTTTCTTTGTTTCAGAGAAAACCAGTCGGATTGTGAAAAAAAAATCTAGATTTTTCATCGTCTATAAAGTTTGAAATCGATATCACTTAAAATCTTTTACATAAATCAGAGAGAACGCGTATAGCATGGTAGCACGGAGGACTCAAAAAAGTTCGAAATATGAACAGCGGAACGAGCGGAAGCCGTCCCAGTTTAGCCCTGCCCACCCATGTTTTTTTTTCATAGGCGACGCATGTGAACTATGCAGTGTGCATGCACAGAGCAAGAGTGATGTTGATGTCAAATGATGTCCTTGCATGTCCTGAGGTCCTCAGATGTGAAAGTGGAACAATTTGTGTACTTAAAATATATGCTGGTCGAAGAAAACCATGAAAATGTTCTGCCAAAGTGAACTAAGTACAAAAAAGTTTTCAAAAATATTGAAGAGATTCGAACTTAAGTGATAACCAAGCACGTTACCTTTAGGTCATTTTACCTGGTCAGTTGTTAAGTCTGAATCAAGTTGAAAACATTCTTCTCAAGGATGGTTTTCATGTAAACCTCATTTTTCGATCAACTAAAGTTACATATTATTCTAATAAGCCTTGTTGTTCAATGACGGCTCCTGTGTTAAACTATCAGTATGAGGTTTATCGACATAATGCAGGTATTCAAAACCAGTTGATTTTTTGTATTGTGAGGAATAAATTGATTCTAAACATAATTGTATCTTCTGTCAGAATTACTGGATTTTAACACGGAAGGAAGATCATCATAGTCTTCATCCAATAGATAAGAAAACTCAAATTTTCAAAAAATGGCCTTTGGTTCGGTTTAGCAGAACCCCAAACACTTCGTCTTCGTAATGTACGACTCGTGCTGAAAAAATCAACTTTTTGCAACTCGTCACATAAATAACTATAAATGGAAGATGAAACATGTACAATATCTGACCATGTAAGAAAATACAAATCAATTCCCAAAAATGAACCCCCACCCAAATGGTGCTATACCCTACTTGAGAATAAAAAAAACAGATGATGTATAGGATAACCGAAAAACGGTGAAAGAAAACAATCAAATGCATAAGAAATGAAGTTTTAAAAATTGAGGTTAACCTTCCATTGAAAATCCTTCTGATAATAAGGAAACCAAATCCTAAAAGAAATTGTACAGCTAGCAGAAACTTCAAAGCAAACATAAAACAAGAAACTTCTAGCTGGTAGCTCACCCTAAAATATCAGCAAGCAATCGCTGCGTTGATCCGAGTAGTGTTTGAGTGTGAGTGCGCGAGTGAAGCGAGCTGTATTGCCAGACTCAGTAATGGAAAATTGCATAATTGGAAATTGAATTGATGAAAAGATTTGCTCAGCGAAGTGCTCCCTCGAGGGGATGTATTTTTAATGATATTATTCTCGTTTCGCTTTTATTTTCCAAATTTACCTTCCAACAACCATTGCTGATGGCGACCGACGACGACTACGGTGCGGTCGTGTGACGTCTTTTCAAGCTCTATGGCACTTTTCGCATACGTTCCGTCCTGCTCTTGCCGTTTGGTTTCCGCCAGGGTTGTCTGAGGGTTGGTTTGCCGTTTCATTCGATAGCGTTCGTTGCCCAGGCCCCGGAACATAGGCAAAACGAAGTGAGAGAGGGACCCATTCTGCGCGCAAAATACCTTAGAGCTCACCATCTTACCTCCCCGACCTCTGGCCAGAGCCAGCTCTGGCGGCTTCCAACCGGGCCCAGACTCTATTGGTACTCTTGCTGATTAAATAATTGGATTGGGTAATACAGATGCCGCGTTCATTATGGCGGAGTGTGGAGATATTGTTTTCCAAGTATTTTGTGGTTTGGGGGATTCGTTTTTCACCCGATATCGGCAGACAAAGAAGAAAATGTCTGCCGGTCCCAGACTGGTGTTCAACTTAATTTCAGGAGGTATTTCGAGCTCTGATCTGCCCTGAGATGGTTGATGAGTGAAACCACAGTCGCGAAAACGGTCCACAAATTGAGACGTTGCAGAAATGTTCTTTAAGCAGAGCGGTCTTTTTATTTCAAAACTCATGAAAACTCTTTAATTTTCTCTGACTACATTTTTCAAGGAAGTCAAGGAAAATTACTTCGAATTTGTTTACTTGCATATGATAAACATTAAAGTACTGTACACTTACATACATACATTTATTTGTTCCACATCACATTTATGATTAGAAATATCCGATTAACAGGTGATGCGTGAGGAATTTCTGGAGGATTTGCGGTTCGGTAAAAATCTGGCCATTATCGACCGGCCACCGGTGATACCGGCTTGATAAATTTTCAAGATCTTATTCATTGTAGAGGTGATAGACGACGAAAGCTGATCTTGGACAGAACTTTGTAGGCGGTATTCATAAGATCTCACACTCAAACTTGTCGCCTTTCTTGAAAAATCAAATTATGTTCCTTCACTCCTCCGGTTGCAGTCAGCCTTGGTTCTTCTTGAAGAGCCGCACATTTTGACTCGCGACACGGAGTCAAATGTGTTTTTCTGGTATAGCTTCCGTGTTTCTTGAGAACGCATAGCAGCTAAATTGCCTTGCACATCGTTTCCTCCGGCGACATTTCTTCCTCGAAAGATGTGTGTTTGCTGCAACATTCCGTTTGCAACATTCCACGTTCTGCCAGGTCCCATACTGCAGCATGACCGAGTGCACAGCGCTCCGTTGCTCCAAAATATCTATGCACTCCTCGTCAAACCAATCGTTCTTTCGACTCCGTTCCACGTTCCGAGATTTTTTCAATCGTTTCGTTTGAATTTGCCTAGTTTCAAGAGATAGACAGACGAAAAGCATTTCACTGCAACTGTTTTAACCTGTTGTAAAGTTAATCAATCAATGCACCATGGAAAATCAAACATAAGCTATGCAATTAAATCGAAAGACTGTCTATCCAACATCATACCGTCTCGTTGAAAATGCAGTCCTTGTCAGCAGAGTGTCAATTATTCACACTTTTCCCACATTAATATGTTCGTCAGTCCACTAGCCCAGAGTGTGCAGGAAAAACGTCCGCAGTGCCTTCTCCGGTTGTAATACGATACCATATTTTGTTACAATCTGATGAAGATCATAATATACCCATATACAGCAGAAGCAGCATTATCGGAGTG
The DNA here is from genome assembly GCF_035046485.1 of Aedes albopictus. Taxonomy (NCBI): domain Eukaryota; kingdom Metazoa; phylum Arthropoda; class Insecta; order Diptera; family Culicidae; genus Aedes; species Aedes albopictus. The sequence continues at coordinate 221,788,376 of NC_085138.1, forward strand.
ACGACCGAGTGTCAACAGAGGGTAAATCAATAGCAAACAGTCTGTCCGCTGTCAGTGTCATTCGTTTGTGGTGTCGGCGGCGTCGGTGGCGGTGGCTGATGTGGATGGGACAATTAACACATCGTCGCCGTTGCGGACCCTGTCTGCAGTGCAGTGTTATTCTTGGCGCCTTGTTTGGGACAATAATTGCTGCTTATTGAGGCAGACTCGAGGGGAAAATGCCGAGCTTTTACTGGAAATAGGCTTAGTAGATTTTTTCTCATATATGACCTAGAATTATAGTGCTACTGTTTCTTCAAACGAATCACGCTTCATTTGTCTCTGTTGGCTGCTGATAAGCAAAATCCAAACTGTGTCTATAATTGAACTGAAACTTTTGAAAATATTCGTGATTCGGGTAGCATGTACGAGTTCCGATTTTGAGACACTTGCAACAAATAATTCTGATGTTCGATTTGAACAGATCGAATCTGCATAGAAACTACAGCAAACTTACGATCTATTAAATCAAACGCCAGAATTGATGCAATATTCAAACCTCTAGCTATGACTGAAATAGTTCAAGTTCTAGGGAAATTTGCAACTAAAGTGTTATTTGGCGTTTTTCGATTTTTTTTCTAACATTTTAAATTTGAATGCCGTTCTCACTAGGTAATATTTTGCTTGGTTTATTCTTGCAATAAAATAAGAAGCTTTTTTTTAGAATCATCAGGGAGTTTTTGAAATTCCTTAAAGGTTCTGGCCAGATATAACCATCGTGTTTCTTCTTAAATTTCCTTCTAAAATAGTTGCTACGAGAATTCCCTAATTGATTCCATTAAGTATTCGTCTATGGGTTTCTTCTGAGATTCTCCTAGGAATTGCTTTTTTTTTCTTCCTGCTAGAGTTCACTTATACCTTTAGCAAACCTAATCGAATTCTTCTATGTTATCTCTAATAATTTTTCAAAAAGTATATTTAATATTCCTCGGAGCGTCCTTCCTGAGATTTTTTTAATTCCTCAGGGATTCTGGAGTTCATCCAGGGAATTTCTTGGAATTTCCTTTAAAAAAAATTGCCATTCCTTAGGAATAGGGGGTTTAGTATACGTTCCTTTGGTGATTTTCCAGCAGTTCCTTTGAAATTTCTATGAAAAGTTCAACCAGGAATTCTTTTTTGAATTTCTCCTGAGATTCATACAGGCATACCCTCACAGATTCCTGTAGATATTTTTTGTGGGATACATTTGTGAAATCTCATGGGGTTTTTCTATGCAATCTCTTGGAGTTCCTCCAGAACTGCTTTTTGGTCACTCCAAGAAAAACTTGAAATTTCTCTAGAGAATCTCGTACGATTCCACTTGGTTTTGTTATGGGATGAGATTTTTTTTTCGGTTCAAGACTCCTGGGATTCTCCAGACGACTCCTTTGAGATTTCATTTGGAGTTCCTTCTGGAATTAACCCAGATGCCTCTTTATATAAATTCTTCCAGCCGTTTCTCGATTTCTTTAGGTTTTATAAAAGAGATTGTCTAAAAATTCCTCCAGGAGCTTCATGGATTTCTCCAAAACATTTTCGGGGATTTAATTAAGAGATTCTTTTGGGGGCGTCCAAAGAGTTTTTTTTTCTGACATACCTCTAGAAAATCCTTCTGGGATTCATTCAGAAGTTTCTCTAGTAGTTTCCTCTAGAAGCCCATTATGTTTTTTTGGGAAATCCTCAAGAAGCTCCTTCATAAATTCATCCAAAACTATGATATTGGATTCCTTCAAGAGCATATGTTGGTTTTCCTTCAAAATCATTTTAGTGACTGCTCTCTGTGACACTGACTTTCCTGCAAGGGGTCCTTCTCGCAATTCTCCTTTTGGGAATGTTCTAGAAGATGCTGGAGACTTCCCTAGATCGGATTCCCGTATAATTTCTCGGAGGAATTCTAGACTGAACTCTTGTGTAAAGCATTGAAGAAACTTCTATAGGAATATAAGGGTAATACGGTGGAATCCATATTAGGGCTTCGGACCCATACCGCATCCCTCCCAATAACGGGAACTAGGGCAGCGAAAAAGGCTGTGGGATAAGGCTAAACTAGCGGCGATCTCTACTGTAACAAGCGGTCGTTTTCCGGTCCAGGAAATAATTTCCACGTCGCACGAGGAGGATTTTTGTAATAGCGAAAATCAACGAGGTGTACTACTGCAGTTGTTATGCTCTCCCAGGTGGCCGATAGACCAGTTCTCGTCTATGCTGGATTTGCTATGAAGCGCACTAGTGGGATTGAGTCCCGTGGTCATCGGTGGAGACTTCAACGCCTGGGCGATTGAGTGCACACTTATTTCTGAATTGCCTGTTCTGTACCTTTTTGACGAGATTAGAATAGAACAGCAGTACGATCTCGGTAGTTTCGGTAATCGATTTTACTGAGGTTCAGTAAAACAACGATTGTATAACATTTCGCCGAAAACCATTTCGCGGAATTCCTTTTCGCGGTGTAACATTTTGCGGAATGACATTTGGCGGAATGAACCATTTCACGGAATGCACCGTTTCGCCGAAAATCATTTGGCGGAATGTACCGTTTCGCGGAAAATCGGTAATAAGAGCAAACAATTTAATTTATCGAGAGAAAACATCATGATGAGATTCAAAATTCAAATCAGCACATGAAAAATGGAATACTTTATATCAAAAATTCATTTTTGTAGCAGTATACTTTGAAAGAACAGCCTATGTATGAAAGAAGGGAAATTCTCTGATAATATTAATTTAGCAGGTATGCCAAAATAAGTATAACGCATACAATTTATGAAAGAACAGTTTTGACCAGAAAAAGGAAAAGTTTCGTATTGAACATAACAGCATATCTGTTAAAACAGCGTTTGTTTGAAAGATGGAAAACCCATATATAATACAAAAATAAGATTTTTTCTAAAATCTATTACAACAGTTTGAGTTACTAAGAACATACAAGCAATAAATAAATGAGAAATCTGGTAAAGTTATCACTAAGGAGTGTTACTTGGCTTAAGGATTACACTGTTTACAAATAGCATCATTTTGGCATATTTACAATGCTTTCAATCGATAAAGGTGAAAGTGTTGAAGCTGATAAGCAGATTCTGTTCCTGAATTATGATTCTGAGTCATTAGACGTTGGGCCGAACAATCATTGGGCTGAATAGATGTTAGATCAATAAGATAATAGGCTTCGAAAGATCTAAAGAACATATCTCCCACAGAGTTAGCAATAAGACCGCCAATAGATAACTCCAGTGCAACTTGAATGAACAGCCCTTGTTTTAAAGAAGGATAAATCTCTAACGTTAGCAGCCTGGCCACCAAAAAACTTACCAGCAGTGTTACCACAGACAAACAGACGTCTCACTCTACTCACTTCTCATCGTTTCCCTTTTTAACGGATTATTCAAATATTCTGTAGTTCGCAAATCGCTTGCTCATGGCGCTTGCATCGTTTTTACTCCTGTTTGACGTTTACTAACTAACGCCATCTACTCAGTGGGTTTGCGAACCACAGCATAATTAGCATTGGGCGATTATGTTTTCGTGACGATGATTTTTATCGCATTTTGTTCCTGTTGTCTGTAGTGTTACTCTAAAGATCACCCCATTTTTGACAGAATGATAAATCTCAGATAAGTTATAAGTTCGGTCACTAGCCAACATTTTTAACAGTAAACTTGAAAGAACAGCCTATTATCAAAAAAAGGTCAAATCTCCTATAGAGATATCAATTTGATCATTAAAAACTACTTGAACAGCCTTTGAAGAGAAGAAGGTAAATGATGAAAAATTTAACAATTCAGTCGCCAAACAACAACGTTACTGGAAAGAACCAGGGTTGCCATTATGCCAGATTTATCTGGCACTGCCAGATTTTCAGGAGGCAAAAGGACAAAAAGAAAAACCAGCGATTTTGCCAGATTTTTATTTTCAAAACAGATTGAGCAACAAAATTCCACCTTGGTGTTTAGAAAGTTTATCTTTTCGACAAGATAATTTTAGTCAGCTCAAAATTACCTATGCGTTTCAGTCACAATTATTGCGCCAAAATCTCGAGCAGATGCGTTGAAATTCACCATGCTTCTTTTGTCGTTAACTTTCTTGCACATTCAAATTAGCAAAGTCGGTTGTCTGATACTTGTTTTTCAGCTGATTAACCCCACGTCTACACTAGACAGAAATGTCTTGCCATTTTGCTGCCAGAAAGAAAAAACGTAACCGAAATGATCAACACCACTGCTTTCCATGCAAACAGCGAGAGAACATGTCTGTCATGACACATCTGTCCAGCAAAATGGCAAGACATTTCTGTCTAGTGGAGACGTGGGGTAAGGCTCAATGAACACTCGTACAACATACATTTCAAGATGTGTTACGCATCTTTGGGGTGATACACAAATTATGTCACGCAAAAATCGACCTTTTTCAAACCCCCCTCCCCCATATGTCACACTTTTTGTATGGGACCTCAATATTTTTTTGTAAGGGTCGTCACGTTCTGCAAAATCCCCCCTCCCCCCTAAAAGCGTGACGTAATTTGTGTACGACCCCTTTTGTACAATTTGATTATTTTGTAGTGTTTTTGGTGGAAATTGGATTGGATAATCTCGATCGAATTTGCATTCATTGACTAAGAAATAAATGAGTAGGTGAAGAGGAAAATCGGCAATGTCATTCTTGTTTTGAATATTCAATACAGTAATGTTAACACTATTCTTTCTCAATAACTGTGAACATTTTGTACGTTGAACACAATACAAGCGCTGTTTTGTATTTTTTGTAAATTATAAGTATGTTTATCATACTTCAAATGGAATTGTTTTTGACAACATCCCATGCTGTCATCAAATGCTTTCGAGAGCATCCAATAAAGTCATCATTTAATTGAAAAAACCGAGGAAAAAACAACATTGTTTATTATTCAAATTTTGAATTCAGTAAAAAAAAACAATGTTTCAGATTTTCAAAGTCACGACTAGCGCCAGATTTTGCCAGATTTTTCATTACTGACTTGCCAGATAAGTTTGAAAAAATAGTGGCAACCCTGGAAAGAACTGACTTGTTTTAAGGCAATCAAAAACTCTGAAAGAGTAAGCAATATAAGAGCTTGAAAGTACAACTTATGTGACAACGATGGCTTGTTGGTCATTGCGCCTAATGTCTATTTGGCCGCATTTCCATTCGACCTAAAGACATTCGGCCGAATGGCTTTTGGCCTGACGTTCAGAACTCTCAAGAACAGCCTACGAATCAAAGAAGGTAAATTTTTGTCCAGAAATGTAACAGATTTAACATCAATTAGTACAATCGTAGAGCTGAGGTGATTATGATTGCGCATGAATCGGTGATGGAGCTAGTAAAGTTTAGCAGAGAAAATAATGTGTTATTCCATTATTATTTGCAAAGTATTACATTCCGAGAAACAGTACATTCCGCGAAAAGTCGTTCCGCGAAATGGTATTCGGCGAAATGGTGCATTCCGCGAAATGTTACACCGCGAAAAAAAATTCCGCGAAATGGTTTTCGGTGAAATGGTATACAACCGTAAAACAACTGTCAAAATCGTATGGAAAAGGTAAACAATGCATTTTTGCTGAACGATTTTGGTGCTCAGCCTTGGCTAACGCAAGAGGCTGGGCTCTACTCGAAGCTGTGACTAGACTGAACGTGGATGTCGTGAACGTAGGCAATAAAAAAAAAACCTACAGTAGGAACAGTATGCAGAGTCCATCATTGATGTGACCTTCTGAAGCCCGGGTTCAAGCCCTAGCTCAGACTGAAGGGTGACCATTTGGCGATTCGATGCAGGGTGGAACACAGAGGAAGACGGCCACAGCCGATGTTCATCGATCGTCATCGGGGATGGCTGACCTCGTGCTTTGATAGGCCGACATTTGTGGAGCGATGGCTTATGGAGGGTAACACCGACGATCTATCCAGCTATGATCTAGTCAGAACCCTTAGCCATGCATGTGACGCCACAATGCCAAGGTGATCCCTACCCAGAAATGGACGCATACCGGTATACTGGTAGTGTCCAAAAATCGCAAAACTTCGCTTATCCTGCCTAAGAGCAAGAAGGAGGATGCAAAGAGCTCGCACCAATTGGGATAGAATGGAGCGAAGTGAGACCTACAGGGCGACTAAACTGACACTGGACAAAGAGATTAAGGCACGTAAGCGGGCATGCTTCAAAAATCTCTGTCAGGCAGCCAACACGACCCCTTGGGGTGATGCCTACAGAGTATCCATTGCCAAAACGAAGGGCGCGTCAGTACCCCCAGAACGTTCCACCGTGAGGCTGCAGAAGATCGTGGAAACACTGTTCCCGCGCCACGATATAAGATTGAATGATTTGTCTTTATTTAAGAGACTTTCTGCCCTTGACTACGATATAAGATCATGCTCCCCAGTCCCCTATGGCCAAACCTGCCAAAGCGAGTCGCCCCGGTAACGAACGTCGAGCTCATCCCAATAGTGAAGTCAATTAAGTAGAATACCCAAGTAACATTTTAAGTTTTGTTCGGCTCTACAAGAGATCTTCATGACCAATTATATAAAACTTGTAATAAAACTGAATCATACATCAAAACCTCTTGATAACCTCTTTAAGAGCATCTTCCGGCTAAGTGGACCACTCTCGGAGAGGTTTTGCAAACCGCATTAAGAGTAGCAATAAACCCGTTTTAAAACCTCTCGATTGTTGTTGTTTTTTTTTTAACAAAAACTATGACAGCTCAAAATGCAGAGAAGCTTCTTCGATGGCACGTTAAGTTCAGGAGGATACATCATTCGTAAGTAGAAAGCGATCATTTCAAAGTTATATTTTAGTAGTTATTGTGCTGGTAGGCTTATGCGCATTCGAATTTACCGTGAATACTGGGGTTGCAGAATCATAAAATTAATGCGCTTCGGAAATGGTGAATATTATCATCATGGAATGAAATAAATCAATTTGTGAATTTAGTAAAACTATTTCGAATCACAAGAAAACTCAGCAGAGAGAGTTTATTTATGTGAGCATGTTATGAAAATGGTGGCAAACTATCAATTCATTGCTAATTTAAGCAAAATTAACTATTTTCCATTCACGAAAGCTAATTCTTCAATATGGCGACGACCATAATCAGCGAAAATAAAACGAAAGCAAGTTTACTTTTATGATGACCGCAATAAACCTAGCAGTGTCGTACCCAGATAACCAGAAATTGTATAAGATGTTGCATAAGATGATAAAGTGGAGGCTATATGCGTACATGTCTCCATTTAGGCGCATGTAAAATGTACGCATATCGCCTCCACTTTATCATCTTATGCAACATCTTATACGATCACTGGTTGACTGGGTAGTTTCTGCTTTTCCACCAACAGATGTCGTTACTAATCGAACGGATCGCCATCTGTTGAGAGTTTCAACAGTTTTATTGTGGTAATAATGATTGCCAGAAGGTTTACATATCGGAAAGTTTTGTTTACTCTTGAAATCTGTTTTTATGGATATCTTCAAGTATACTATAAAACATTTTATCAATGGTTTTCATAAAAGCAGTCATAAAACTGTGAGTTTTAATTATTGCTGTAATAAAACCTTAATAAAAATCAATCAAAACCAATCAGCAATGGCATTGTTACTTGGGTAAGGCTCTGGCTCCTGACGGTATCCCGACCGTAGCCATCAACACGTTCATCGAAGCTAGCCCTGACATGTACAGAATGACTATGCAGATGTGCCTAGACTGTGACGAATTTCCGGAGAAGTGGAAAAAGCAAAGGTTCGTTCTACTGCCCAAACCTGGAAAGTCACATGGCGATCCGTCGGCATTCAGACCTATCTGCCTTTTCGGACACCGCCGGGAAACTGTTGGAACGGATCATCCTGTTGAGGTTGATGGTCAATACCGAAAACCCTATGACTCTGGCCTCTTGGATAACCAATTCGGCTTCCGGAAGAGTCGATCAACAGCGGACGTTATTAGGGCAGTAACCAGAACGACCGAGATAGCGCTCCAAAAGAAGCGAATGGGAATCTGCTGTTACGCGATTGTCACGTTAGACGTAAAGAATGCGTTCACCAGCGTTAGCTTGACTGCTATCGTGTGCGCCATACACCACTTCCTTGTTAGACATATAACCAAGTTCCCAAGTGGTATAACACCACTTAGGAAACCCGGTTGGCTTATGCCGGATGCTGGCGAGCTACTTTCAGAATAGGGTTCCAATCTATGACATCGAAGAAGGTGAGAGGAGCTACAAGATGGGACCTCGGGGGTTCATCCTGGACCCGTATAGAGGCTCAAATTTTCACCGGGCATCAGCAGACCAGCTTTACTGCTTTACCGATGATATTACCCTCGTAATATTCGGCGAGTCGATAGAGGAAGTGACAGCAACGCATGCAATTGGCATAGTGGAGGACTGGATGAGGTCTAGAAGTTGGCACTCACGCACCACAAAATGGAGGTGGTGGTGGTAAACATTCGCAAGTCTGAACAGCAGGCAATGGTCACCACAGGCGGCTGCACGATCAATTCTAAGTGCTAACTGAAGCAATTGGGGGTCATGATCGAAGATTAGCTGAATTTCTGTCAGTCCATTGGATGCTTTAGGTGGTATCTGCCCCAAGCCCATGCACAAGATCCACCTTCCCGCCTTCCCCCCCACCATTACCAACTCTTCATACACTAGGCGCCCTTCCGCCTTATGCCGAAATTGGGAAATCGGCGCCACTTCTATGCACGGGCCTGGATTCGGACATGCAGACTCCCCAGCATGTCCAGAATCCACAAATTGCGACGAGACCGCGGAGCATATGCTCTTTGAATGCCCACGCATCGTGAATCAAAGGTCGAGTTGTCCTCCTGACAACATAGTTGAAAGGATGTGTACGGGGGTGGACAAGTGGGATTCCGTTACTTCCGTAGTCTCCCGAAACGTTCTTGAACTACCAACGGCAAATCAAGGCCTTCCCCTCCCCATGGAGTTTGATTTCAACGGATAGTCTAAAATACATGCCAGGACCCAAGCTACTTGGGGAGACAGGACAACTTAAGGCGGTAGCTCGTGAAACGCTAACCATTAGAGAGTACTCATGTACGGTCCCCCTTTATCGAAGTCGGGGGGCGTAGCGCGGTAAGAGAACGAGAATGAGTTTTAGTGAGTCGAAAACCACATAACCCGACGAACCCCCTCTTGGGTATCTGATCAGCAGATTTTCTCATTCTATAAAAAAGGTGTCTCCTATATGTGCTTAAAGAACTATGAGTTTTTATAATTACATGTTGATCTGAATTGCACAAGGCAAATTTGTGAATTTGAGTAGCATTCAGTTTTAGTTTCTTGACTATGTATTGATGAAGTTATGGCTTTAACCCTAACCAACAAATTTATTTTTTTATGCACGAATTTGGCATCAACAATTAATTTTCGGCATTAATATATCGCGTATCAAGCATGAAAATTTCCTATGTGCTACAAAACAATCGATCAAAACTGCCATTATCATCATTACTTTGCTGCATCAAGGTACTATGCATCCCAAATTTACAAATAATAAATAGATCTTCAATTGTGACATTAGAACCAGAATTCATTGAAAGTCAAACCAATTACCATTCAGCCTAATTGTCAATCATTGGTTAAACATAGAAAGTGCCATCGGCATGCAAATTTCCACAATTTTCCATTCATCCTGCCGTGCGTTCACTCAATCTTCTACCAGATGTGACATTCGATCAGTCCCGTGTGCGTGCGTTGCGTATACCGGCCCTGGTCTCCCAGCTGTGGCGCTGGCTGCTGGGTAAATATTTAATTTAAACGTTATTTCGCACAACAATAATTGTTTTAATTAAATCCAATCTAGCCTTAGTCTGGTGATTTATCGATTATCTGCCTTAATTAAACGAACCTGCGCTCTCATGTGTGTTGATGGTTAATTTGTGAAATACCGTGAATGCCTCAATTTTTCACACACAGACATTCCTCCGCCAACGTTGCCGCCAGTCCGAGCCCAGTTTTCCCAGTTTTACCCCTTTCTTTGCCTCTGCCGGGAATGGGGTTGTAGGTGCCACCACACACATGCTGCTAGTTTATCTGTCTGACCAAACCAGTTCGTTTACTGGGAAGGGGTGGAAGCATGTGTAGTAAAGATACACATACGGGAGTTATGTGCCCACCGCACCCAGTGGTTCCTAGCCCAACTGACTGCCATAAATTTGATGGTTTCGGATGTGCTTAGAGAGAATGTGGATGTACTTATACCCCGGCCAGCATCAGGGTACATACCACATTGTGTCAGAGTTAAGGGATGTTTGCGTGTTAACACCAGAAGGGTGGTACATAAAACGTAGTGGAGCTGTATAATGAAAAGGAAAGTTGGGAATTGATGACCAGTTCGGCGGTGTGCACGTTGGTAAACATTCCAACCCTGATCTTCACCCATTATATCCTAGTTGAATCAAAATTGAGACCAAGCACTATAACCATGGGATTCGTACTGAACTTTCTTGTTTATACCTATTCTCTCCACAATAATACCTTCACTCGCATGCCAAAAGCCAATGTTTGTTGTTTTTTTTATTTTTTTTTTTTTATTTTTAAGGTCTTTACTTGCATTTAAATACATATTACATTTCCATTACAATTAAAACCATGTTCTGTATTCAGTTACAAATTATCACCCGAATTCAACCATTTGCGTGTTTCAAACCAACTTAGGTTGATTGCGTTATTTTTATTTCATGTTTTATTACATTTTTGATTTTTATTTGCTTTGGATATCGTCAGGTGACATTTATTCGACTCTTATTGTGTATTCAGTTCAAAGTTGGATTATCCCGACTGTTTGTAAAACTGTTCAGAACAGTCGTTGAATATCGAGGGGATTCTCGATGTATTCTACAGAAACCAATTATTCAGCAAATTTGTTCAAGCACATCATTATTTCAAACATATCGGTCTTCAGAACAACAAACATTAGCAATTATCCTGGAAATAATATAACCTGCATTTATTAAACCTCACTTTAGAACATTATTCAAACATTTATTGCGGAAAAAATATTTTCATAAATTTGTTGAGTGATAAACATTGCATCTGAACACCTCCCGACTTCCGCGCCAAAAAGCTGGCGGCTTGGCTGCCGGCAACAGCTGATCAGGGCGACCGGTTAGCTGTCCTTGTTCCACCAATTGAATGTTTTGGAACTGGACGTTCAATATTAAAAAAATAAAAAATAAATTGTTCACTATTTTTCGCTTAAGCCTTCAGTACACGCTTTGCCCAGTGTGCAAACTTTTCCGCACGCATCAACCAACAGTAAAGCATACGCTTGACATTTCCGATGTTTTGTCAATGTTGAGACCATTGTTGGCTTGTTGGATTATGCTGCGGAAAAATTTGCACACTTTACAAAGCGTGTACTGAAGGCTTTAGTATTGTGGATTTACCGGCTACTTGTATTCTACCGGTCGCTTCAGTATGGCCTCCAAAGTAGCCGTTTTATGAAAAGAGTTACTTAAAAATGAGCTTAAACATTATTATTGAATGCGCTATTCGTGGTTGCCACTAGCTACTCAATGACATCCATTTTTTGACAATTAAGTAAGCGGTGGAATACAAGTAGCCGGTAAATCCACAATAACGTTACTAAAGTCGACGTTTTTTTCTACGCCGTGCAAGATCGCCAGTTAAATTGACCCGGTTTTTCATATTTTTTCACGCCGCCGAACAAAATTTCCCGCGCCGATGAGAAAACGACAAAGATTTTTTTTTCTCGCCAGCAATTTACGAACTCCCTGTTTAAATCTGATAGCAATAATAGAGGTAATTTAAAGATAGTTTCAATTTTCGTTCTTGTGCACACAACAAAAAAACATCTTGTGATATCACATCATTTTCTCTGCACATCAGTCACCCCGTATTCTACACAATACACACTACCCGAGCAAAGCTTGACAGCAAATTGAAAACTTATTTTGATGTTGTGATATTGCAAATTATGATAACTCAGGTTGTTGTCATTTTGGTCGTTTTAACGGTTAAAACATAAAAAATGAGAGCAGAAAAATGTTCCCGTAACAGCAAGTTAAAAACAATTCCTATCATCAGTGGTATCAAATTGATAACTGTTTTTGGCATCAGAGTGAAAAAATGAAAAAATCGTTGAATTTAGAGTTTTTCGAATGATATGAAAACTTAAATGCAATATGTTAATTGTACTGATGGTATAGCACTAATAAAACAAGGCCACCTAGAAGTTTTTAAATAACTTAAAAACTTTAATATTTATAATAAGTTGAAGTGACAGCAAATCGTAATCAAAATTTAAAATCAAATTGAATCAAGACAATCTGATATCAAAATGTGATATCAATTTGCTGCTGATTACAAATCATGTTTTCGACTTGCTATCATTTTGTTGTTAGACTTTGCTCGGGTATACAAACACATTCTCTTCCATAATCTTGATATCTCTCTATGTATTCCATGAAATCTTCTTCAGAAAATCCTATACAGCACCCTCCAAAAATTACACCAAGAATTCTTCTAGAAAACCAACCATACTTAAAGAACTGGATTATTTCAGAAACTTCTCAGGAGATTTCTTTCAGAAACCCACCCATGGATACCAGACATTCTAACAGCGTTTTATTTTTGGAAAATGAAGAATCCTGAATTCTCTCGGAAATGTCTCCAAGGATTTTCCAGCACAATTGTGCTGTTGAACAATAGCAGTTTTGCATATATTTTTCATCTGTTTAGTCTTTGTTTTGTCTCATGTAAACTGTTTTAATAATTTAGCCATTGTTTATACTTGTATTTGTGCAAACAAACTTTTATTTACGTTGCATGTGAGATTTACCACAACAAATTTAACAAAAAGTGGGCAAAAACCGTAAAACAAGAACAAGTTTTATCCGTCGCATATTTTTCATTTCCAATTTATCTAAGGTAGTCAAAGTTCAAGATTAGATCTTTCAAATGTGGAGCATGAATTGTTGTTTTGTTGGCAAATTTAAAAGTTCTTGTGAGCTAAATTTCATTGTTTTGCGCTCCGTCCCGAAAGGGATATAAGAGTTAAGGCAGCGCGCAAGTTTTAGTTGTTTAGAATGTTATATATATATATATATATATATACATTTATTTGTTCGACATAACATTTAAGACAAAACATAATCAACAATAGTACGCCACAATACTCGGTTTGTGGCTGCCGTTCTCCATCATCGGTCGCGCCTAATGCTCGCCAGGTCACGCTCCACCTGGTCAACCCATCGTGCTCTCTGCGCTCCACGTCTTCTTGTATGAACCGGATCAGTTGCAAACTGGCATTCTTGCAACATGCCCTGCCCACCGTAACCTTCCGGCTTTGGCCACCTTCTGGATGCTGGGTTCGCCGTAAAGTGCGCCGTGAGCTCGTGCTTCATCTTTCTCCGCCACACACCGTTCTCCTGCACACCGCCGAAGATCGTGCTTAGCACGCGTCGCTCGAAAACTTCGAGTGCTTGCAGGTCCTCCTCAAGCATGGTCCATGTCTCGTGCCCGTGTAGGACCACCGGTCTTTTTAGCGTTTTTGGTGCATTTGGTGCGTGGGTGAATCTTTTTCTACCGCAGTTTCTTCTGGAGCCCGTAGTAGGCCTGACTTCCGCTGATGATGCGCCTCCGAATTTCACAGCTCACGTTGTTGTTAGCCGTGATGCGGTAAGACCAGGTGGGACCTGGCATTCACGGCATTTCTAGAGGATTTGCCGTACGGTAAAGATCTGGTCCATTGTCGATCGGCCGTCGATGAAGCCGGCTTGATAACTTCCCGACAACTCATTCGTTTTAGGTGACAGACGACGGAAGATGATCTGGGATAGCACTTTGTAGGCAGCATTCAAAATAGTGATCGCTCTGAAGTTCTCACATTCCAAATGGTCGCCTTTCTTGTGAATGGGGCAGATTACCCCTTCCTTCCACTCCTCCGGTAGCTGTTCGGTTTCCCAGATCCTGACTATCAGCCGATGCAGACAGGTGGCCAACTTTTCTGGGCCCATCTTGATAAGTTCAGCTGCGATACCATCCTTACCAGCTGCTTTGTTGGTTTTGAGCTGATGAATGGCACACTTGAGGCAAAACTGGAAGCATTTCCCATGATTTCCTCGTATTTTTGATGATGATTAACCTGGGCTTGTTAGGGTCGTATTTTTGGTTTTAAATTTTTTATTAAATAACGAAGCAATATTTTTAAAATCGGTTTTCGCGCACATGTAGAGTATGCATCAGGGTATCTTCTGAATTTTTTACGCGGTAGAAAATGTTTTTCGTTTTTGCAGAAACCATTTTTTAGCGAAATGTTGTTCAAAAATGGTTTCTGCAAAAACGAAAAACATTTTCTACGCCCTCAGCGTGGGAGTTGGTTCATTTCCGTCCTCCGCTGCACTGGCGTCGTCGTTTCCTCCACCGCCGTGGGCTCCCGTGCCTACGTTCTCCACGCCGTTCAGGTGCTGATCGAAGTGCTGCTTCCACGATCCACCTTTCGATCACCTCACGTGCATCTGTCAAGGGGCCCCCGTCTTTATCCCTACATATTTCGGCTCGCGGCACGAAACCTTTGCGGGATGCGTTAAGCTTCTGATAGAACTTCCGTGTTTCTTGGGAACGGCACAGCAGTTCCATTTCTTCACACTCCACTTCTTCCAGGCAGCGCTTTTTCTCCCCAAAGAGGCGGGTCTGCTGTTTCCGCTTCTGTTTGTAACGATCCACGTTCTGTCGTGCCCCTTGCTGCAGCATTACCACCCTCGCTGTGTTCTTCTACGCCAAAACCGTTCTG